>NW_020955728.1:1321860-1323064 GCF_003031625.1 Empidonax traillii | reverse complement strand
GTGTATTCTACCATTCTGATTCACAGTATAAATGCCCACAGAATTTTTGCATCATCAATATACCTTATTTTGTCAGAGACAAAAAAATTAATATAGTGGAATACAGAAGTCACTGCTTTTCCCCTAAAAAAAGTAACTTACTTTAAAAAAAGAACTGCCTATTTCCCTTGCTACATATCAGGCTCCAGTATGAAGTTGTTGTAGTAGCAGAGGATAGTATAGATTAGCCTTCTTTAACTGCAGAAATACAGTGATTTCTTGAAAGCAGGTTCTCATACTGCTTCTCTCATCTTTGTTGCCCCATTCTCTTCATTCTAGATTTTTCTCTTTCCTTTGAATAGTGCCTTGTATGAGGTCTGGCTTTGATGGGCACTGACAGGTGACATGTCAATGCAAATGATAGTGTGAACATTCCTGAGTGTTGCTAATATATGAATACTTTATATATTTGTGAAGTCCTTCAGTGTTCCAACCAAGGATGAAAGTTAGAAATGCTGATTACTGAGGTGTATGGACGGTAGGACTAAAGAAAATGATTGCCTTTAACACCACTAGGTTTGCTTTTCCATTCTATTTGTATTGGGCATATCTGATACAAAAAAAAAAAAAAAATTCATTTCAAAACAGCATCAAAAGGTAACATTAAATATTGAATACATGCTTATTGATGACTAGTCTGTCTCATGCATGATCTTCAAAGGTTATGCTGATATGATCATTGTACATAAGATTTGTCACTGTATTTTCATATGGAGAATAGGTTACTTTTTCACTTTGGAGTGGTAAATATGAAAAACAAATAGCTATTCTTTGTCTGAAAGTGTTCTGTGTTTTACATTTTTGGTTACTAACAAAATCCAAACACATTTATAATGGATTTCTGTCCTCAAATATGCTTTACAATATAGCTGTCTCAGTTTAATTGAGACAAGGGTCTTTTGCTGAGGATGGATTAGGAGAAAAAGACCCAAACCTTCTTCTCTAGCAATTATAGATCCGAAATTAAGAGGCTCCAATTGAAGGAAAGCAAATTATGGAAAAGGGAAAAAAGAAAAATAACAGCCCTTTATTAAGTATGTGTGTATTAACGTAACACGAGGGAAAAAAGAAAACCAAGTAAAACAACCAAACAATACCCCTATACCCACCAATAATCCCCTTCAAGAACAAAACCGATAAAACCGGCAAAAAAGAAAATCAAATA
>NW_020955728.1:1319753-1321839 GCF_003031625.1 Empidonax traillii | reverse complement strand
AGCATTCATGCGGGGGGGGGGGGGGGGGGGGGGGGGAAGAATGGGAAAGGAAAGACAAAATTCCTTTCTAAAATCAGAACTATGACAATAGCTAATTATGCTGCCATACCAGAATCTTGGCTATAAGTTGTAAGAATGGGAAGGAAAGTCAGAAAGCTTATATTAAAAGTATAAAGAAGTATAAGATTCCTGATAAGGTAATGTTGGCAAGCTAAAGTTCTTTCACTTTCAATTAACCCAGTGACATTAATTGTCATATTTTCTTTTATCACTTCAGGCATATATGAGATTTTGAGTTTTGTTTTGTATATGCCATTAAAACAGCAGATTTTTCTGAAGATGTAATATGGGTTGTATGAATTTTAGTGAAATGCTTAGACTAAAAGCAACCCAAACAAGTTGATGTGTTGATGTGCATAAAAGAGGGTCATATCGCAACAAAATGTTCATGTTACCAAAATAATAACAACGTATGAATTGCAATCAGGTTTGGTTTAGCCCTTTCTGATGCTGAGCCAGATGCTCAGAATAGTATGTTTGGGAACCAAGATTAAGCGCTTGCAAGAATCCTTACTAGTAGTTCTCTAGAAGAGTTATCATAAAGCAGACTTGTCATGTGAAATTTTCTTTACATTCTCTTTTAAAAAATGAAGGAGAGCAGGAAAATCATGACAGCTCTTTTTGATGAGACGTTGTCCTGGATGAGAATTTGGAAGAGAGGCATGGGTGTTCTTTCAGAAGGGCACTGACAGAAAATCATCTTGTTCCCCAGTCTGTACTCTGTCATAGAGACAAAGTACTGTGGCGCATCAAGGGCATTTGTGAATTTCTAAAGGTAAGTTAACAAGATCTATGGAAATTTATAAGTGGATAAATTAAGGTATTTTTCATCTTGTCTCATACCAACCTTGTAATTTTATCTCATTTAGCTTTCCATTTTGTTAAATATCTTTCACAGTGCTTTTGAAACAGGTCTTTTTGGGAGATTCATTGTTTCTTGAGAGGAGCTGAAGAACAGCAGTTTGCCCTTTATCATACCTTTGCAGTGTTGCCTGGAACCCTGCAACTTTGTTTATTACATTATTCAGCATTGTCACATATACTTGGCCACAAATAAACTACTTTAATTCAAGAAAGATTAATAATAGATCTAACTTTCTGATTTAATAATCTCTGGGACCTAAAAGGGTGTATTTCAGGGACCAAATTTCCCTCTTTAATTTTGTTTACAATTTATGTTGTTGACACATATTAAGTAACTTCTAGAAGTCTTGGCTGAAAATTTAGTTAAGAGGTTGAACTCATATGTAGTCAGCATTTCTTCATCATGCAGACATGCACTATTCATAATGTGACATTTGACTCATACGTAACAACCTAATTATTTTCTTGCAAAGATGTGTATTAAACTAGACTCCAGAATTGGAAAATATTTGCTGCCTATGTACAATCAATACAAGGCCTCCTTATTTTTCTGTGATCAACTTTAACCTACATTTTGAAGCAAAGTCTGTAATTTACAATGCTTTACAAACCTGTGAATTCAAAAAAGGTTTTAGCTATTTTTTAATGCATGGCTGTAGGTAAATAGTACCCTACTCAATGCTAACTAGCCATGGCTTTTGAGGCTGAGTTGGCTCCTCTTGTGAAAAATGTATAGCCTTCACTGGTGAAAAAATCCCACTTAGTCCAGGAGGCTAAGGTGTACCCTGAGATGGAGCACCCACTTCTGCAGCATTTATTTCTCCCAGTCTCCCTGAGGGATCACAGTTGGAGTTGTGGTCAGTATCCATGATTTTTCGGATAACCAGTGATTCCAATAGTCTCACACTCAAGAACCGCAGCCCGGGGTGTACTGTCCAGGGCAAAGGTCTACAAACCACCTCTTCCTCTAAAAACCAGATTTTTACTCGTAGCTAGAGCTGAGTAATTGGCCAGGCTGTCTATTCACTTTTCAGTCATCTCCAAGGAATCTTCTTGGTGATGGGATTTTTCCTAGTGAGTGATGCTCAGTCCTTCTGTGTGTGAAGTTCTATAGTGGAGTTTTATACCCGAAAAGTATTTCAGCTGGGAAACATCCTTAAAC
>NW_020955728.1:1316831-1319732 GCF_003031625.1 Empidonax traillii | reverse complement strand
CCATTCTGATTCACAGTATAAATGCCCACAGAATTTTTGCATCATCAATATACCTTATTTTGTCAGAGACAAAAAAATTAATATAGTGGAATACAGAAGTCACTGCTTTTCCCCTAAAAAAAGTAACTTACTTTAAAAAAAGAACTGCCTATTTCCCTTGCTACATATCAGGCTCCAGTATGAAGTTGTAGTAGCAGAGGATAGTATAGATTAGCCTTCTTTAACTGCAGAAATACAGTGATTTCTTGAAAGCAGGTTCTCATACTGCTTCTCTCATCTTTGTTGCCCCATTCTCTTCATTCTAGATTTTTCTCTTTCCTTTGAATAGTGCCTTGTATGAGGTCTGGCTTTGATGGGCACTGACAGGTGACATGTCAATGCAAATGATAGTGTGAACATACCTGAGTGTTGCTAATATATGAATACATTATATATTTGTGAAGTCCTTCAGTGTTCCAACCAAGGATGAAAGTTAGAAATGCTGATTACTGAGGCATATGGACGGTAGGACTAAAGAAAATGATTGCCTTTAACACCACTAGGTTTGCTTTTCCATTCTGTTTGTATTGGGCATATCTGATACAAAAAAAAAAAAAAAAAAAAATTCATTTCAAAACAGCATCAAAAGGTAACATTAAATATTGAATACATGCTTATTGATGACTAGTCTGTCTCATGCATGATCTTCAAAGGTTATGCCGATATGATCATTGTACATAAGATTTGTCACTGTATTTTCATATGGAGAATAGGTTACTTTTTCACTTTGGAGTGGTAAATATGAAAAACAAATAGCTATTCTTTGTCTGAAAGTGTTCTGTGTTTTACATTTTTGGTTACTAACAAAATCCAAACACATTTATAATGGATTTCTGTCCTCAAATATGCTTTACAGTATAGCTCATTATGCTGCCATACCAGAATCTTGGCTATAAGTTGTAAGAATAAGAAGGAAAGTCAGAAAGCTTATATTAAAAGTATAGAGAAGTATAAGATTCCTGATAAGGTAATGTTGGCAAGCTAAAGTTCTTTCACTTTCAATTAACCCAGTGACATTAATTGTCGTATTTTCTTTTATCACTTTAGGCATATATGAGATTTTGAGTTTTGTTTTGTATGCCATTAAAACAGCAGATTTTTCTGAAGATGTAATATGGGTTGTATGAATTTTAGTGAAATGCTTAGACTAAAAGCAACCCAAACAAGTTGATGTGTTGATGTGCATAAAAGAGGGTCATATCGCAACAAAATGTTCATGTTACCAAAATAATGACAACGTATGAATTGCAATCAGGTTTGGTTTAGCCCTTTCTGATGCTGAGCCAGATGCTCAGAATAGTATGTTTGGGAACCAAGATTAAGTGCTTGCAAGAATCCTTACTAGTAGTTCTCTAGAAGAGTTATCATAAAGCAGACTTGTCATGTGAAATTTTCTTTACATTCTCTTTTAAAAAATGAAGGAGAGCAGGAAAATCATGACAGCTCTTTTTGATGAGATGTTGTCCTGGATGAGAATTTGGAAGAGAGGCATGGGTGTTCTTTCAGAAGGGCACTGACAGAAAATCATCTTGTTCCCCAGTCTGTACTCTGTCATAGAGACAAAGTACTGTGGCGCATCAAGGGCATTTGTGAATTTCTAAAGGTAAGTTAACAAGATCTATGGAAATTTATAAGTAAGTGGATAAATTAAGGTATTTTTCATCTTGTCTCATACCAACCTTGTAATTTTATCTCATTTAGCTTTCCATTTTGTTAAATATCTTTCACAGTGCTTTTGAAACAGGTCTTTTTGGGAGATTCATTGTTTCTAGAGAGGAGCTGAAGAACAGCAGTTTGCCCTTTATCATACCTTTGCAGTGTTGCCTGGAACCCTGCAACTTTGTTTATTACATTATTCAGCATTGTCACATATACTTGGCCACAAATAAACTACTTTAATTCAAGAAAGATTAATAATAGATCTAACTTTCTGATTTAATAATCTCTGGGACCTAAAAGGGTGTATTTCAGGGACCAAATTTCCCTCTTTAATTTTGTTTACAATTTATGTTGTTGACACATATTAAGTAACTTCTAGAAGTCTTGGCTGAAAATTTAGTTAAGAGGTTGAACTCATATGTAGTCAGCATTTCTTCATCATGCAGACATGCACTATTCATAATGTAAGTGACATTTGACTCATACTTAACAACCTAATTATTTTCTTGCAAAGATGTGTATTAAACTAGACTCCAGAGTTGGAAAATATTTGCTGCCTATGTACAATCAATACAAGGCCTCCTTATTTTTCTGTGATCAACTTTAACCTACATTTTGAAGCAAAGTCTGTAATTTACAATGCTTTACAAACCTGTGAACTCAAAAAAGGTTTTAGCTATTTTTTAATGCATGGCTGTAGGTAAATAGTGCCCTACTCAATGCTAACTAGCCATGGCTTTTGAGGCTGAGTTGGCTCCTCTTGTGAAAAATGTATAGCCTTCACTGGTGAAAAAATCCCACTTAGTCCAGGAGGCTGAGGTGTACCCTGAGATGGAGCACCCACTTCTGCAGCATTTATTTCTCCCAGTCTCCCTGAGGGATCACAGTTGGAGTTGTGGTCAGTATCCATGATTTTTCGGATAACCAGTGATTCCAATAGTCTCACACTCAAGAACCGCAGCCTGGGGTGTACTGTCCAGGGCAAAGGTCTACAAACCACCTCTTCCTCTAAAGACCAGATTTTTACTCGTAGCTAGAGCTGAGTAATTGGCCAGGCTGTCTATTCACTTTTCAGTCATCTCCAAGGAATCTTCTTGGTGATGGGATTTTTCCTAGTGAGTGATGCTCAGTCCTTCTGTGTGTGAAGTTCTATAGTGGAGTTTTATACCCGAAAAGTATTTCAGCTGGGAAACATCCTTAAAC
>NW_020955728.1:1314624-1316452 GCF_003031625.1 Empidonax traillii | reverse complement strand
TACTCGTAGCTAGAGCTGAGTAATTGGCCAGGCTGTCTATTCACTTTTCAGTCATCTCCAAGGAATCTTCTTGGTGATGGGATTTTTCCTAGTGAGTGATGCTCAGTCCTTCTGTGTGTGAAGTTCTATAGTGGAGTTTTATACCCGAAAAGTATTTCAGCTGGGAAACATCCTTAAACCTTCTGCTTTTGGCTAAATGTGTTTTTAATCCTCAGTTCAGCTACACAGCAATGATAGTTGGCCATTGTCAGGATTTTCTTGGCTAGTGCAGCTTCAGAAATAAAACAAACACTAAGGCACATCTGAAAAGAAAAAATCTCAGCCCAGGCAAGGTACTTGATATTTTCTGCACATGATATTGGTAAACATGATGAATAGGTATTTGTGTATTCGTACCGGATGAACTGGATTCATCCTTTTCAAAGTCTAGCATATCTCACTTCCACAGTTCACATACAGTTTAGATTTAGTGATAATTGGTAATGTATACAGGAATTGGTTACTCTGTAAGTAGTATTAAATGGATATAAATCTCAATGATCACCTTGGAATGTGATCTGACTCTGGATCATTGAGGATGAAGGATTCTGTTCTGTTACCCGTCAACATGTAAATGACGCCATTTTAAAGGCACCAAAAATGCCAAAGTACCCCTTCCCCTCATGACTCCTCAGTCTTTAACAACCATCTGGGCTTGTTGGCATGAGTCCTGGGTCCCATCTGCCATTGGCACTTGCCCATTGCAGTTAACCCAGGGGCTCTTCTGGTGTGTGGACTCACTGCAGTTGTGTCACCTGCAGATGTGATGGCTTTGTCACTGTTTTGGGTGATCAGCTTTTCCATTGCCTGCTTATCCTGATAGAAATTTCTTTTCCAAGCTCCACAGGGCCCATCCTGAATTGTTGCTTTTCCTTGTTCTGCACTTTAATTCTTGGAAGTCTGTCCTGGGAGGAAGGCTTTCAGGAAGCTGAGGCTTGACTCAGTCCTCGCTGGTTACTCAAAGAAATTATCCAGATTACTTAGCAGCAGTAGAGGTGCTTTGCTGCATCTTCTCTTCTCTGATACCCTGAGAGAAAAGACCTCATATTATTCTACACCTTGCACACAAGAGGATAAGATAATTTTGTTAAAACTATTGCTGATAATTATTATTGTTTTTTTCTTTTTCAATGTTAAGTCTTAGAAACTGGAGGAAATTCCTGAATAAAACAGCACTGTAGCATGTTGATTCTGCAAATTCCTTGTCTCCTTTATTTGCTAATGTATAGGTTACATGTGATTTATAGGCCTGAGTTAATAGCCTGGATTCTCATTCAGGAATGTTGCAATGAGTCCCTTATTTTTCAGTTTGTGTCTTCCCTAGGGTTTAGGGAAAGACTTCATATTTCTTCTGAGCATAAATGTATGTCAGGGCACATACATAACAGAACAAGTATCTTGTTGTGTTAAACAAGGGACTGGGCTGAAATTACAGAGCAACACCCTGAAATTTCACAAAGGACATCTGACGAAGAGAGGTTTGACTCAAGTGATTTCTATGAGGAAAATCAGTATTTACTAAAGATAATGTACATATGTAAGTGAAAACTTTCATTCAACTTTTCATTTCGGGACATTGACTGTTACCTTATTTCATGCTGTGCAAGGTTCCTGCTATGTAAATAGCACTGAAGCAAAGGGAATAAGACAACACTTAGACTGGGACGTGTTAATAACATGGACAAGGAGTTCAGAGCTTCTGTCTGATTCCCATTGTAATAGCATTTGATTATCTTTTCCTTTTTGAATGGTTGTATTTTTTCTTTTTCTTGTGGGTTTTTGGGGGCTT
>NW_020955728.1:1250285-1314092 GCF_003031625.1 Empidonax traillii | reverse complement strand
TGAGTCAGAAATAGCAGAAAATACTGTAGCACTGCATCAGCTATTTGAAAGGTGAACAGGGACCAATATTGTCTTATGTTTCTTCCATCTGAAAATTTTCTGTGCTTCAACAGTGATATTTCCTACTTTTTTCTACCTGAGCTTTGACCAAAGCCAAGACTAATTTTCTGTACATTTTCAAATGTGTTACTCTGTATGTAGAAGTTTGGAAGAGGAATTCTGAGACCCTTAAATAAAAGGCAGTTCTGAAGTGAGGTATTGTCACGTGATTTTTCCCACCACCTGTAGTATCATCTAACATCAGAAATATATGATTTGTTCCCATCAACAAAATGCTGTACTGGAAAGACTAATAGCAAAGAAATTAAAAAGAAAGAAGGTTAAAGTGAATTGCATTCCCTACCAAATCTGTCAGCAATTTTTGAATTTTCTCATCTCTTTGAAAAGGTATCAAAATATGAAGATGATAATTAAAAGAAGTTTTGGCTGAGCAGCATTCATGTATCCTAGAAGTTCTGCAATTTTCTTGGAAAATTAAGGAGATTTAAAGCTAAGATTCGACCACATAACTTTTGACCCATGACTAATGCCTAGAGAGAAGCCTAGTCACTCTAAGCTTCATTTCCAAGCAGTCAGAAGAGACGTAGCATGTATTTGGCTGAAGGGAGGAGTGTGTAGTTTCCTCTCAGATATGTTTCAGTGTTTCATAAATGGCCAGCTGGGATATTTGGAACTGAACCCGTCAGAGCTACCGAAATAGGAGTTTAGCCAGAGTGAACACTGCATCTTCAGGCCCTGCTATGCTTTCATCTCCTGCTTCATAACACTGGTGTGTCACTAGGTTCTTCAGAAAAATACTCTGTAATGTTGTCTAAAAACACAGAACTGCCCAAATCCCAGCAGTGGTCTCCATCACATTTAGATGTGTGCATCTCTTCTTGAAACAGCTCTCACCTCATCTCCATTGCTCATAGGCTCTGGATTGTGTTTACGAAAATATGTCTGGAATATAATTCCTTCTAAAAGTACTTTGTGCAAAAGCTACTTGGAGATCTCTCTTCCAAGGATCAAATTCAGAGGATTTCCAAACTGCAACCACAAATTTTGTCAGTTGTTTTCTGTAAGAAATACAGTACTTCATTATCGCCACAGGGGGTACTGTTGGCTTAATTTTGTATTTGAGTCACTGCTGCTGAAATTATTAAGTTAATGATTTATGCTCCTATGATACAACAATCTCTAGTGTTTAAATTGGTTACTATGTTTTGTTTACTGTTTATAACTACCACAGTTGTTTTAAATGCCACTAGAACTACTTGCCAGCTTGTATGGTTTATTTCTCCCTGCAGATTTTTACAAACCACTTATTGATACAGTAGAAAAAAAACACAACCCTATAGTGATTTATGCTTGAAAAAAAATCCCAAGAGCTATGAATTAACCACTGTTCTGCTATACAGAAAAAAATAACACTCTAGTGACACTGAACAATGGATATCAAAACTTACTTATTCTAGCACTTGCTTCTGGTTTTATCATAGTGGAAAATTTGAGTGCTTTTTTCTTTCTTTTTCTGTGAGTACTATGACTGCATCAGTTTTGGACTATGAGCTCACTAGCTTTTCCCCAGGGTTCCTCCTGATCATGCCATGTTAAGTACTTGATTCACTTAAACTGACTAACGTTTGCAAAAGTGGAAAAAATGTCCCAGAATTCGCTGCTTGACAGAAGGTTAGCTCATTTAGCTCCTGGTGCAGACAGAAAATTTGAGAGCCTGATTTACAGCTTCAAGGAAATCATCTGATAACAAAGTCAGGTAGATTCTGTGACTGTATCACTTTAAAGAAAAGAAGCACTTACTGTTTTTCACTGGAAAAAGACAGAACAGTGAGATGGCAGCTGAACTGTGTAGGGCAGGATGAGGAGGTTTCACCAGTGCATTACAGCAGTTGCATGACAGTGGGCACTTTCCTTCACCCTGCTGGCTGAAATTGTGGTCACAGTAAAGCACAAAAACTGCCTCTGACATCACATCTTAGACCTCCTTTTCTGCAGCACTAGTGCCCATTTTGCATTTGTCTCCTTTTTATATGCCTCCTGAGCCACTGCTTCCATATGGTTAACCAATTACTTACTGGTGAGTTTGTGATCAAAACTAGGAGTACAAGTTAAATGGGTTTATGGCAATATCTAAAATGCACAAGACAACTCTTCTAGATTCACAAATTCCACCGACCAGTTCCATCTCCATAGATACACAAACTGTGGATCAACATCTGAATTGCTTTTCATTTCAGCAGAGAGGTCATTTCTGCTGTTCCACCCTCAGCCTTCAGTGGGTCAGCCATTGGCCTGGTTCCCAGCAACTTCAGACTGTCCAGACAGACAAAAATGGATGGAGTTGATTAGGTGACACTGTAGGAGCCATCCCAGCAACACTACCAGGCCCCCCCACACTTAATGCCCAAACACATGGGCACACATATGGATTTTCCATGTTGAGATCTCCTGAATTTGATACTTACCATCAGACCAGCCTCAAATGCTTAGTGCTAGATGGAGTGATGAGCCTGAGAATTTCAAGTGGAAGGGAGATGCTGACAGTGTAGAAAATCAGGCACAAATATATTAAGACAGAAAAGTGCAGGATGTCACTTCTACACTACAATACAATGTAAACCTAAGTACTTTTACCTAATGAGGCTAAATAGAGCTAAAATATTTCTGTTCTAGATTTCCCAACAGAGGAGTGGCACAGATACTATGCACAACAGAATCGATGCATTTGGAGTCCATCTGACTTACTACATGAAGCAATACATCCACCTGGTGATCTGCACATACAGTTGCCTGGGGCAGCTGTACATCTGGCGGCCAGAGAGCTACCTTTTCTCTGGGCTCACTTATCCAGACAAATGGGAAAAATTATCTTTTACTACCCAGAGAACATTTCCAAGCAGAAGAAGGATATATTCTGGGAAACCCCAAACATTTAGCTAGTACTCTCAGCTAGTGAGAAAACCTGTTAAGTGTGGCCTTTCACAAATTCATGTGATAGTTGCACTAACTGACAGCATGCAAACAAGTACCAAGTCCTGAAATCCACAATAGAAAAGCCTTGAGCTCTACTATAAATGAATGGCTTAAGTTAAATTTAAGGTATGTTTTCACATGCCTAGCATGATCTTTCTATGGATGCAATCCATCCTTCTCAGCAAACACTGTAGAGAGAACAAAGGCTTTTCATGTGGTATGGGAGAATTTCTCTGATAAAAAGAAAACTTTCGGTATGTGAGTGAGAAGAGCATCAGTTCACATGGGAGATGAGGGGGGAGGGACAGGAAGGGTTGGCTGCCCAGAGCACAGCTTTGAGGAATTGCACTCAATCCTGAAAACTCTTCATAGAGTGGACTGAGAGAAGATACAGATGTTAGTAATTCCTCCAGAGATTCCTTTGAAAGGAAAGTATGAGTTTTACCTAAGATGTGCTTCAGCAGCGAGTGGTTTGCACGAGTGGCAGGAGTGTGGGGCAATCAGGCTGTGGGATATGCTGCCTGTTTATCACACCCTCAGCTCATGTGGCTTATGCAAACACCGCTGTGGGATGTTAGAACTGGCATCTAGTAAGAGAAGTCCCCAGGTGTTGCTGTCCAGCCTCTTGTTAATGAATATATCAGCATAGAGAAGCTGGCGCAGGAAAACACATGTAATCATCTTGCTTCAGGAGATATTTTTTAAACCTAAATAAGCATTTAGTCAGAGATGAGCTACGCTTTTAACTTACTTTCAGAGACAATTCAATCTGTGAATTTTTCCAGAGCTGGAATGCTGTGTGATATTTCGTTTAATAAAGAATCCAGAAGTTGTTTTTCAAGGATGTATATAAATACTGGAGTCCACCATACAAGGTTGTAGAAGATGTGAGAACCTATTGCCAGAATTACCCTGTGCCTTCATTTTATAGGACTTGAAGATATATTTTTTTTCCTCACAGATTACAAAATAACATTAATCTGTGTCTTAATGTGTGGCTTGTGAAAAATGTGTGAAAGGTCTACTTGGCCCTCTGCAAGGAAAAGACTCATCTCTTCTGATTTAGATGGCTCTAAGGTTCTGTAGGTGAAAATTAACTCATCTAGGGAAGTATCCAAGGTGGCAAGAAAAACATGAAAGAAATTTGTTTCTGATGTGAGGAAAACCTTTTCCTTCAAACATTGGGATACTACAACTGTGGGGAAAAAAAGGCAGATGATAAGTTTAAACTATATGGAAACACCTCCCCCATGCACAATACACATGACAGACATCTCTGAATGGTTTTAAGAGGAATAAATGAAAGATCTCAAATTGAGATCAAGTAAGAAAGGGGACTCCTTTTCATTCTCTTTCACTCAGGGTCTAGAGTGAAATATTGATAGACAAATGTAAGTGATTATTTCTTCCTGTGATGTAAAAGTTACAAACAGGAACCTTGTGTTTCAGGAGTAAAAATTAATATCAAGCACAAAGACTTATATCTCCAGTACTCTATCAAGAAGATGGTACTTTCTGAAGCACTAGGAACATCAAAACAGGTAAGCTCCTTAGGTGAATTTTGTCCTCCTAAAACAAATGGGAAAAGTCAGTTTTCAGAAATTAATTGTAATTTTAATGTTTTAATGAATCACTGATGATCAGCCAGAAGAACCCTGTATAAAAGATCCTCCAGTGAGGTATGAGGTATTTTGCTGTTTTTAACAAGCAATAAAATTGTGTAGTAAGATGGCAATATAAAACTGTACATTTTTTTTTTATAATTCAAAACTCCTTTTTCCTTAATTCTGGATGTAAAATCAGCTCTATTAGGTGAACAACTATATAATTATTCTTTTACCTGTTAGACCAGGGCCCAGTGTTCTTTTCAGTTTTTGCTATATCATGAAATACAAATATTAGATTTGAAAATATTATTTTGATAAAGTCATAACATTCTGGTATGACATTTTCAAATCTCCTCCTGTTAACTCTGAAAACACTTTTTACTACTGGATTCTCTACACCCTGTGCTCATGAACTTTATATAACAAGTAGACATCTTAGAGTACCATAAAGACTGGTAAACTTCTTCCTTTCTACTGAAGAGGAAAATCCAAGTTAGAATGTCATTTGCTCAGCACTTTGTATTTCACTAAACTTAGTGGGAGTTTAATTTTTATCTACAATTAATTTGTTTTAAACCACATTTGTTCAGCCCTTGTGGTTTTATTTTGGAGCTGTAATCATTATTTGACCCATCATTTTTTGAGGAGAGGAAAGGAAAATTCTTTCTACATTTTCTTTTCACCTTTACTGGCCGCATTAAAATGCTTTTGCCACTTAGGAAGTGAGAGGTTGATTCCCCCTGCTCTGTATCTCTGCTCCCTTTGTGCCCTCCCAGTCCATCTGACTTGGTTCCTGTTATTTCTTTTCTTCCCACCCTCAGTCACCGTGTTATCAGTAAAAGCACTTTTGAAGTAAAACTCTCGCACTCCACAGGATCATTCATAGGTATGGTATACTGCCTTTTTGAGCGTACAACTTGTTACCTCTCCCTATATTGAACTCTTCACCCTTACTCATTCCTTCTGTTTCCTGCCCATAAACCAGTTTAAAAGCTTACAATATTTGTACAGTCCTCTCTCTGTTTTGTAAAGGTTTTCTGAGAACTTTGTTACACCAGCCCTTGTGCAGAGTTATGCAAGAGGGAGGGGACCACAGAAGGCCATCCTCCCTCCTTGCTTGGCTTCTGTGCTGTCCCTGAGGGAAACCTCTGTGCTGGGGACAGCAAATGCTCTTTTACCGGGGTTTAAGTCAGAAGAAAAAAGTATAAATCTCTGTGGACCTTAGGCTGTGCCCCAATATTCATGCAATGAAACAAGTCGTCTCCTATCGGAGAGCAGAATCGATTGAAGAGGTGGCTGGGTCCTTGTCCTCTTTTCCTTGCATCATTTCCTGGTGACTGGGTGGAAGGAAAACTGAGAAAAGCAGGCGATGAAAGGCAGAAGTTCCTACAGTCATCTCTCAGACAAGGATGACAGAAACTTCATACTGAAGCACAAAAAGTGGAGTTCATTTTAACCTCCCTAATGAGAAATTAAAAGTAAACAGTACTTCAAGAACAGTATGACAACTATCAGTAAACAGTTAAAACTTATGCAGAAGAAACCAGGTTACATCAAATTACCAAATGTTTCCTATAATACTATTTGTCTCTCCTGTGGACAATCAGGAAGAATGTTCTGCATTGGAGGACTAGTGTTGACAGCACAGAGCAATGGACATTTCAGTGAAGATGTTGCTTTTCTCTGTCTCCTGAGATCCAATAAAGATTTTATGCACTGGGTTTTGCCTTATTTCACTTCCATTGTGATGCTAAGTACAGAATGGTGGTAGTTATTTATGCTACACTGCCTGTTTGCATGAGTACGTAACTATAAACAGGTACTTTCATTTTCAATGGAATCTTTTCCAGTGACCACTTACACTGATTTTAAATGATGTAGCAAGTGACTTTTAAAAGGGGACTTGAGCTATAGTTACATGACATAGTATCAATTTTTAACTCTGTGCTTGGTAATCTATCTTACAGTAGCAAATCAATCCTCATTTGGCAAAGAAATGCTTATAATGCCTTACTAGACTGTGAAATCACCAAGCCAAGCTTTTCTGACTTGTCCCCTGCTAGACCTCTATTCATGGAAATCATTCTCCCTACAGAGAATCTTCCCCTCTCTTGATCTTCTGTATTTTGCACATCTTCAAAGCCTGGCTACTGTCCTTGGTGGCCATCATGTGTGGGATCTCATTTTCAGGCCCAGGTAATGGGGCTCCCACAAGTTATCGAGATGCTAGCTCCTGAGCTCAGTATCTGTCATTGTCATCATGGTCAGAAGAATACAGTTTTTAGTAGTGTAGTTCTTTGTTTTCAAGTCTGTCCTTCCTGGCTTTCCCCAGGGGTGCTCTGCTCCAGGTCAGCAAGAGGAGAGGAAGCAGAAATGTGTTTGTTTTCTCAACCTGCTTAGAGGACCCAGGTTGATCACATACTTTGGATTATGGACCTTGAAGCAGTTGTCCAAATGGGACATAGGGAATTCTGGAGAGGCAGCTGTAACTGATTTAGTATTACAGCAAATCCGTGACTCTTCCCGAGGGCAAGAGCAGTCCAGGAAGCTGTAAGGTGCAGCTTGTGGTTCTTACACCACCCTAGTGCCTTGCAGAAGGTGAGCTGCTCTTCCCTGAGAAAGGCCCATCACAGGGCTCTGCTCCTGAGCAATAGAAGACAATGGTGCATGCACACAAAACTAAAAAAAAAAAAAAAAAAGATCAAAATTAGGCTTGTCAATTGTCCTACAGATTCACGGCAGTAAGAGATTAAAATGATAGGCAAAAAATCAGTTTCTACCTCTTCAATAAAAATTTCCCTTTTCGTAGCTAAAAAAGAGGCCTCAGACACATTGCAGATAAAGATTTTCCCCTAGGATATTAGAATATACAAATAAGGGAGTGGGACAATGGTAAAGTCCGGCTATAAATCACCCTCTAGGAATTATGCCATAACTATCTGTTTCTCAGAGTCCTGTTCTGATAGTCCTCAAATAGAGTATAATTTTCAGGATTTTTTTTTTGTTTGTTTGTTTGTTTGTTTGTTTAAATCTAGTTACCTAAATGCTATGCTATACTTTTCAGAGGTTTGTGGAACTAACCCAAGAAATACCTGGGCTAAAAAGAGTTCTGGGCATCTGATTTACCGACCCGCTTTTGTAGGCTAAGCTACCATCATGAAGCCGGAGCCCACAAGACTCATCTCTCCTATTAACTAGGCTGATCAGCCAAAGCTAGTAGAAATCAAAACTGAATCCAATCATTATTACTGATTTGCAACATAAGAAAATAGAAGATCCCTAAATCATTGAAGTTGCTGGTAGGGATCAAATTAAATTTCCCTGTGTCTTAAACAGGGTACTTTTGCAAAATATACAGACTTTCCCTGTACGTCATAATACAGAGGCCTGCTGAAATTTTTTAGAGCACAGATAACATAAAGAGGACAGAACTGACTGAAATGTAGCAAAAAAATTCCCCCTCAAAAAAGAAAAAGAATAAGTAGTGATTTGTTGGACACCCCACCTGAATTCTAAAACCCATGGGAGGGTCCTTTGGTTCTAAAGGTGTTTTTACTACTTGAAATCCTTCAAAGAATCAATTTTAAACTGCTTAGCAACATCCTTCATTTCCCAAAGATATAATTTAAAATCATTGGGACTGACAGGGAAGGATAGGGGAGGAAGGAAAGCTGCTTTTTTTTTTTTCATTCTGCCTTAACAAAAATGGTGTGTTCATTTGGCTCAGAAAAAAAAGGTGCAATAAGAAGAAAACAAGAAGGGGAAAAAAGAGGAAATAAATACAGTTTGAATGAATAAATTTTATGTTAAAATGAAAAAATAATGGAGCATTTGATCTTGTAACTAATTAAAGATCCCTTAGAAGGATTTATCATGTGCTGCCACTAAATATTCATGAAATATATAGGAAAAGCTACAGAGTTTTAGAGACTGAATGGAAGGATTTAAAGCATTACAGAAATTTCATTTATAAGCCTTTATGCTGAGTTTAAAATACCTAAAAATGACAAGAAGACTGGTGTTTGAGCAGAGCTTCAGTTAGTGTTGCAATTCATCACAGATTGGGGTTTATTTGATTTTGTTTGTCATGTCTTCTCTGAGATTTGGCAATAGAGGCTTGAGAGGATCTTCAGCAAGTGAAATCACTGATGTTCTGTGGGTATGACCCCTCACTCTTTGTTGGTGGGTGAGTGGGCAGGCACTCTGAACGCTGGATTCTGTAGGGTAAGAGGGGCCAGATTCATCCAGTGTCACTGCACTGATTCAGTCGAATGCATCTGTGTGAGGAATGCACATGTGTAAGATTGTAACAGCTCTCCCCCCTGAAATCTCTGAGGGGCTGCTCTGAATCATGTCAGTGAATCATGGTCCTTAGGAGCTGGGCCTGTCTCGTCTAACATCAGCAATGATCATTTAAAGTCTGTCTGGAGCCAATGGAGAGAGGTAAGGCACCCTTACAAAATTGTCATTGTATGGAATTAGCTGGGCCATGCAGACCAGAGGGGGAATGACTAATTTAGACTGTATGCCTAAAATTTAGGTAGCCAAGTTGGATGAGATGACGTACAGTCACTGTGACTGTACTAGCTGGAGGATTAATGGATCACTGCTCATTTTGCTATCCCACCACTGTTGTCAATGCAGTGGCAGTGGTGGGAGGATCTGGACGTGGAATCACTCCTTGAAAATTCTCCTTTAGTGAAGGATTTCCCAAGACAAGGCTTTCTGGGGTAATTTCAGCTTTTTTAATGCCTCTTTAAGCCTCTGAATTAGGGGATAAACTGAAAGTCCTAATTTTACGTATATAGGACTCCAATTCAAACTTTTCTGTAGAAAGCTGAGAGTAAGCCCCAAATTATAATCAAAACAAGGTCTACCAGCAGTTGTGTAAGAATGATACAGAGATGCATCTTTCTCCTTGCTGTTTTTCTTTTAGTTCTGTAATGCAAATGGACTTGTCAGTTGCTGCAGTGTGAATCTGACCTCATTTGAGGTTCATTTTTGCAAAGAATAGGAGGTCTGTTCACCATCTCTGGAGATGTTCAGACTATGCTCATCCTTTGATCTCCAGAGTAGGCTGGGCTCACAGCCTAAGTTTCTATTGCCAAAAATTCTGTGACCCCACAGCTTCTCCTATTAATAAGATACCATCTGGTTTATAAGGGTAAGAGTAAATTCAAATTTAAAGTGAGAGGCATACCTCATAATGGGAGTAAATAAATACATGCTGACATAGTGCTGTCATTAGTGCTTGAACTTGGGAAGCCCAATAAGTGTGGGCCACATGTAGGTGGCCGTACTTTAGAATACAAGGTAAGTCACCTTGTAGTTTATCTGGGGAATTATATTAATAAGAATCAACCAGAAATAAAGCAGAAAGCAGAGCTTTAAATAATCCTCATTCCTCAGTCACTTCTGTCAGCTGGAGTTGCATTGCATTTTTCAGCTATCAATTTGTGAAGGAAAAAAATGCTGGGAACAAGTAGCATGGTTTTAATTGGGAAAACCACCGAAGAGCTCACATGTGCAGCTGATACTGACCTAGATTATCTGAAATCATGAGTCAAATATAACCTGGTGCAACTGCATTGGAAATGAGAGGCCAGTTCCTCTCACATAGTCTGAGGTATTGAATCAGAGATCATTATTTTGAAGGAAGAGCAATGATGGCTGTGTAAAAGCAGCATAAATTCTGGGGAAAAACCCAGTAGAGTTAGTGGGTAAGAATCAACCCTCTACAAAACTGAATCCTGGGAGTTCGAAGCATTCTTGCACATCCAGTCTGACCATGTTGGAAATAAAACAAAATCATCTTCCTCAGCCTTGACCTGTGCTGAACAGAAGAAAAAGAAACAAAAGAAGAAACAAAAGAAAATAAAACCAAGTACTTTGGAAACTCAGCAAGTCCTGTTTCAGCAAAAAGAAAACCATTATTTTAATACATAGAATCATAGAATGTTAAGGGGTTGGAATGAACTTTAAAGATCATTTAGTCCCAATCCTCCTGCCATGGGCAGGGACACCTCTCACTAGAACAGGTTGTTCAAGGCTTTATCCAACCTGGCCTAGAACACTGCCAGGGTTGGGACATCCACAAGCTCCCTGGGCAACCTGTTCCAGTGTCTTACCTGGGACACCCAGGATTCTTATTTTTTCTGAACCTGTCCCCTTACCTACCAAATTACTGAAGTATTATCTTGGTTCAAACCTCAGCTCTCAGTTTTGCAAAACCTTTAAGAACCTGCTTCTTTACTTCCTTTCTCGCAGGCAGTGTCAGGAACATAAATTCACATTTCACCCACTCCAACCAACTGCAGAGCAGGGATTTTCAGTTAACAACTTGTACACAAGATTCTCACAAAGCAAATGATACTTTTGCTGAGCTACAGCCTCTGTTGTGTTGTGCCAAAATGTCAACTCCCAGAATACAATGTGTTGAAGTGAAATATGAAAATTCTGCTTCTGTCTTAGTTTGTCTAGTCATATACACCATATTAACATGGGATATTAAGGAAATACATGCTAATGATAGGAGAACTGCAGCCAACATTGTGTTCATGATTGGGCTAAATGTCAGTTTTGTGGTAGTGATGGCAAGGGAGCGTTAGTGAAGTGTGAACTTTGATTAATAAAAACATCACTCTGAATGAAAATTCAAAAAGAAAATGTGCCATTTAACTTATAGGCAGTGTAGGTAATGAACAGAGAATTCAATCAAAGAGGGACAAGTGTTCTTTTGCAAATATGTTTTTAGTATTATTATTAATTACATAACAAAGTGTTATGTTTACATTCAAGATTGTGAAATAACGTTTTCTCTGTGTGGAAACACTCGATTATTCTTTCAACAGGTAATGTTCCTCTTTCCCTTTTTCAGCTTCCTCCAGCATTCTATCTATATTGTTACAGTCTCTCAAGACTCTCACAGACACCAGGCTTCTGTTGCCAATTTCCAATCCAGTTAAGAGGAGCCAAATTCAGGAAGGTGGCTATGTTGCTTCCACATGCTGTTTTTCACCCTTCTCATTAGTGTAACGAACCTTTGTGGATGAAGGAAGGAGGGAGTCAGTTGCAGATGCCCTCCCAGGCTGCAGAGCCTGTGGTTTGGGTGGCTCTGTTTCCTGCAGCAAGCTAGAATGACATGATCCTCCTGGTAAAACCCGTGGTGCACTCTTCACTCATCTTCCCAAAAGTCTACAGCAACTCTATCATGTAACTCAAGATCTCTCTGCTGGAGAGAGAAACGGTCAGAGCAGGCTTTGGGATTGGGAACTGCCACTTAATGTTCCATGTCTATACACAATACTAGCGGGAAGTGCAGGAAAGCAACAGAAACTTTGCTTCCTAACTAGCAGCATTTCATTTTCCCATATCCAACCTCAGATGCTTCTGTCACAGCTTTGTTGCCTGTTTGTATCCAAACAAAAGTGCAGAAGAATGAAAAGCACGCAGAGCTGGGACTAGGTTTTCCCATGGATCTCCCCAATCTACATGGTGGGAAGACCACATGAAAACCTCTATTGCAAAAGTTTCTCTGAGGGGTTTGTGCTGTAGCAATTCCAGAAAAGCTCAGAAAATTCAATTTACTACATGTCCTTCCTCAGGAGATTTGCTTGTGTCAGGACATTTTATTTACATATTGGACAGTCTGTTCTGCCATGGTTTCTTAGTGAAACTCATCATCTGTGTTGAAGGTCCCATTCAGGACCTACCTGAAAGATTTCAGTAATGTTTTAAACATCAGGCAAATATCTCCTAATGTCCATGGGGAATGAGATGAGTTCCCTCATATCCACTGCAATTATTCTTCTTCACATGCTGTGAGATGTGTCTGTAGAGTCTGAAAACAAGAATCTGTCATCTGGTTTTATTTTGTTGTTCTTGAGAATGCCAAGTTGATTCAGCAAGGTCATACATGGTCTAAATATATGCCAATAATTTTCTTGTTGTTGTGAAAATCAGCTTTAGATTTATGACTATGAACAATAATCTAGCTTAAGCTCAGTTTTCCAGTTCTGCATGCTAGTTTGCAAATAAAAATAGTTACAAACTTTGAGCTTTTAGACCAACCTTTGAAGTTGGCATGAAAAGGGACTGGCTGAGCTATCAGTTTCCTAATGTTTGTACAGTGAGTATGTTCCCTCTTCTTAACCCTGCAATGTCCTTATATGCAAGTTACAGTTCTTGTACATGTACTCTGAACAGCATCGTGGTTCTTATGACACATTGCTCTTTAATGGCAATATTTTTGGAAGGTGAGACCTCTAATGAGATGAACCTTCCCTTTTATTTCCCTTTTATTTTCCCTCCCCCCCCATATAGAAAATTTAACTAAAACTGCAACACATATTTATTATTTACACGTTTATAAAGCAAGTGGTCTGGATTGCATCCTCCTCATCCTGTATTTTTGATGCATTTAACTAAAGCTTGAAAGAGCAACACCACACAGATGTCGTTCCCAGTAGCTCTATTGCAACTGGACATTTTTCAAAGGTCCCTGAAAGCCGTGAGCAAACATGTAAAAGTTACTGTGTAGAAGTTAATGGTTCTGATCGAGGTTTCAGTAGTATAAATCTGGAATAACTTCAGTAACCACGTATATGTATGTATATTTGTCTTCAGAACTTGGTTTAGTTCAATGTACCCATGTCACATATACCCAACAGAAAACTTTTACAGTGAGGTGTGGCAGCTGCTTAATGTTGCACAGGAAAGTACAATTTAGGAGAGTTCTGCACCAAGCTCTGCTCTCAAACCAATTTTGCAACACTGCAAAGGCATTGATTTATGTGGAGTTACAGCTTATAAAGTGTGACTGGAAAATCAGAAAAGTTACAGCCAGCTGAAATCAAAGAAGGACTTCTATAGAAGAAAATGCATAACTATTGGAATCTGCATTTTCATGCTCAGCAAGTTTAATAGCAATATTGTTGAGAATGTGTCAGGGACTTTTTCATGATATCTGTCTTTGGTATGTAGATTTGTGTTATTTCCAAAATGTGACACTTCTCCATACAGAGCTCCCTCTAATTCATCATTAGTCCAAGAACAAGCTCAGATAGATAGACTAATAGGATAGTTCTAAATCTAGTTTGAATAATTTCTCTAAAGTGAAAACATAATGACAGCTGGTAAAATGGTAAGACTACAGTGCATTCACAATGAAAAGTAGATTAGTTTATTGTCCTGTTTTAAAATGTGTCAAGTTGTAAAAAAAACCCCACAACTGTATGTTATTGCTCTAAAATTATTAAAACACAAGGTCTCCTAAAGTAGTAATCTCTGGAAATTTTTTGCCCCCTAATGATGTAGTGAACAGGTGTTTTATATTCTAACCAGAATCAAATAACACAGAATCACAAAACCAAAGGCTGACTGAGGTTGGAAGGCACCTCTGGGGTTATTTCTCCCCAGGTGCAGGACTTTTCCTTTCCCTTTGTTGATGTTCATAGTATTTCTGTTGCTGATTTCTCCACCCTGTTGAGGTCCCTCTGAACGGCAGCACAACCATCTGGTGTATCCACCACTCCTCTCAGTTTTTGCTTTGTCTGCAAACTTGCTGAGGTTACACTCTGTCCTGTTGGCCAGGTCATTACCAAGGAAGTCAGATTTGGACCTGACACCAAACCCTGGTGCACAACCAATAACCAACCTCCAACTGATTTCCTAGCTGGGTCCAACACTTCATCGAGTTTTCAGCCCACCTCTCTGCCAACTTACCTAGACTGTTTCTTATCGAATTGGCTGTGATGAACATGGTGTCGAAAGCCTTGCCAAAGTGAAGACAGACAGCATCTACTGCTCTCCCCTCACCCACTGATGATCATGTGTGATTTCCCCTTCATACATCCATGTCAGTTACTCAAAATCATCTTGCCCTCTGTATGTTTGGAAATGGTTTCCAGGAGGATTAGCTCCATCACCTTCTTGGGGATTGGGGTGAAGCTGACCAGTAGTTCCTGAGATCTTCCTTTTTGCCTTTTGAGAAGACAGGAAGGATGTTTGCTTTCTTCCAGGTTACTCCCTAAGTAGACTCCTATGATCACCACAGTCTTTCAAGGATTATTGAGAGTAGATTCCCAGTGACATTGACCAGCTCCCTCAACACTCAAGGGTGGATCGATCCATTGCAGCTCTCTAGTTGTGGGAGCTATCCCACCACATCTCTGTGACCCCAGTGAGGATGCAGCAGTATAACTACATACAGGTCTCTAATTCCTCCACTAGTTCTCCATAGTTGGACTTTAAGCTATATCTTATTCAAATGCCCTATAATTGCAAATGGTACTAATGTGTTTTTTGAAAAAGTAATATTTTGCTATTAGTCCACATATGGATATAATGTATTAGGATATGGTATTTTCATAATTAGCATATAAAGAGCACAAACGGTTTTCTAAATATAAATTTATACTGTCTTTCTTAGAAAGCCATGGTGGTGTGCTGTTTCTGTCAAAGGAAATCTGTCTGATCTTATACCTGTTGTACCATGAGCTGACTTCAGAAAGCTCCTTCTTTTCCCTCACGTACATGCTGATCCAGGTATTTTAATGTGGTGATGGTTGTGGTGGTGCTTGTTTGTTATTATTATTTTATATGTACATGTTTTGTTTTGTTTTGTTTTTACAATAGCAATTTTCTCCGACTCAGATGTGCAGAGACCTCTGCGTCACTACTATAGTTCATGGCCAGTCAACAGCATTTGGAAAGTTGTTTCCATCTGGAAACTCTTTGCTGTCATATGGAAAATGCATTGGTGATGTCAGCCTTGTACTTAATGGAAAGAGATCCACAACACTTGAATTGTCCCTGCTCAGCCAAAAAGTGGCCAAGAACTGAATGTGCATGAAGCTTAAAATATTTTCTCAGCCACCGAGAGGATCACTTCATCCAAGGACCAAAGCTCACTGGCATCAAAGGGCACTGCTCACCCTGATCTTGATCTATGGGTAAGTAAAGTGCTTCTGTTTTAAGACTCCCCTTCTAAAACATTTCCTGAGCACTAAAAATGTTTAAAAAATGTAAAAGAAAGCAGTTACAGAAAAATGATATTAAAAGAAAATTCCAAACTGCAGTGAATGCCTCCAGCCAAATTTCTAAACTGGGCAGCAGAGTGAGAGGAAATGGCAACATATTTTTGCAGCATTTACACTTTTTATGCTACTGCTGGCACACACAATTTTGTGCCTGTAGAGAGAGCAAAATATTGGAGTCAAAACCTTCCCTGTAGATCTGAGAGCAGAATAATATTGAAAAATTCAGGTTTTCGGGGTAGGTCTGAAGATACAGTTCTGCCCTTGAGTTGAACTGCCTGTATGAGGTTGTCAGGGGTTTCTGGGAAAACTGGCAGTGGAACTGGGATGAGCAAGTAAGGCTGGTGGCCCCGCCAAGGGGACAGGCAGGTCCCTGCAGGGGGCCTGCAGCCAATGGCCAGCCCAGCCCATGGCCAGGAGCTCTGTGCCTGCCATGGCACAAGTGACTGCCAACCCACTGAGCCTCTTGTGGACAGGGCAGGGAGTGTGAAAGTTCTGCTGGAAGGATGCTGAAGGTCCTGCTGGGAGAATGCTGGCATTGTTTGTGTCTTGGGGAAGAAGAGGCAGAGCAGGTTGGATGGGAAGCCTCAGGAAACCCAGCATTGTTGCTTAGCAGTACTCATAGGAAACACTTTTATTTGTTTGCTTGTCTTAAACTTTCACATAAGCTCCCTCAGTTCCTTTGAAACTTGTTTAGAAATGAATGAAACGCAGCATTAAGTGTCAGATACATAAATCAAACCATTACTGTAACTGTGGAATGATCAGTAGAGACAAACAGTCTCTCTTTAGTTTGTTACTAGCCTGGAAAACGCATTAATTAGCACTAATGAATCACCAGAGCAATGACTGAGCCAGGTTTCCAGCATTGCCAAAACACAAGCATGATTCAATTAATGCTGAAGGTTTTAGTACATGTGTTTTTATGGAACAGTCTTTTGACACTAGTATCTTTTTAATAATGCTTTGCAATTCTCTTCCAATATTATTGCGTGCAGACTGAGCTTCCCAATTTACTGCGAACAATAAAGAGTCAGAAATGCATCTGCAACCTCCTTTTGGAAGAAATACTCATCTGGGTAATGTAATTATTATGTAAATTACTCAAAGTTAATGGTATTTTCTACTTATGCAGGATTTACTGCTGTCAGAGTTGATGACTGACTTGCACCAGAGCTTAGACATTGGCGCAAAAGCTAATGTGTTATTTAATTTAATTTAAAGATTCCGAGAAACTGTTCCTAGTGTGTAAACAAAATCTTATCAAGAGACCTCCACAACAACTTGTGTTTTCATTGGTAATCTCTGCAATTCAGAGACTGGGCCAAACTGTGCAATCTGACTCAATAGGGGATAATGTGGAATCATCCTGAAGACTTGTGAGAGACCATGATTCTTGCCTAATTACCTCAGAGAAGGGGCAAAGATAGTGCAGCCTCTGCCTTTGCTATGCAAACAGCTCTGTCCTCTTCAGATGAAGTCTGAGCTTAAACCAAAAGGTGCCAGAAACTACAGTACCTGGATAATTGAGTGTTACAGTCTTTGGTTGCTAATTCATTGCTGCCCTGGACTGGCTTATTCTCAGACATTATGATCTTTAGGGACAAGATGACTTTCTAGACCCCAATATGCTCAAATTTTCAAATTCTATATGAAGTGGTTTGCTATCTGTCATCTGTGAAGCTGAAGGTAGACGAAACCCTTCCTAGTTAAAGTTGGCTAACAAAGCGTAATACAATACCCAAGGTGGCATTTCCTGCTGGGTGTCAGGAGCAGACCCAATGCCTCCCTCTGTAGCAGGAGATTCACTGACTTCTTTTTTCAACAGTCTCTGCCTTTCAAAAGAGACTCAGAATTCCTTGTTTTGACAGAACAAGCCAGTTCATGCTCCTGAACCACCCACAGTGCTTGGAGTGGAGACATCTCACAGATTTTCTTAGTATGCAGAAACCTAAGCTTAATGCCAAACCATTATTCACCAAACATGAACTACCAACACATGTAACCTCTTTTCTTGCCACTCTTGCTTATCACCTTCCAGCCCTTCCACCCCTTAGATGAAACTGAAGCTGCTTCCTTCAAGGGGAGTCTGGATGGTCACCCACTGTACTGAATGGGCAAAGGGAGTCCCTGGCAGGGGAGAAAGTAACAGCTCTGGCAACACAGGAGCTTTGTGTTTTCCCCTAATTAGTAACTTGAATGTACTGTTAAGGAAAAGACATTCTGCATTTTCTCTGGAAACACCTGACGCGGTCATTAAGACCATGAACTGACAATATTGATAAGAGGACGTGGAAACAGAATTCCCCCGTGCAGAGGCAGTCTGTATCAGAAACATTTATTTGAATTTCTTCATCCTTCATCTGCTTGAATTCTGAAGAGTTGAATAAGGCAGTATAACTGTAAGCAAAATCAGATTTGCAATATTACACAAATGCAGCAAAGTTTAACATCCCAGATGGCCATCAACTTTACCCATTTCCAGTATGTCTCAGGCTTGCAGTCATCTACTCATCTTCTCTGCTGCCAAGGCTGCCTGCTGAAAGTCTTTTCTTAGGAAAGGCCAAGCAATCACTCAGTGGGAGTACACGAAGCTGTCAGCTCCTCCTATACCACTAACACTGGGCTTGTTGTAATCTTTTCCACTATAAGCCAAAATTTCTCGGCACTTACGACCCAGATGTACACATTAATTTTGGTCTAAAACCAAAAACAGAAGGAATTAGGCCACCCAGCTCTGAACTAAGGACAAACTTCCCAATCTGTGTGTTGTCCCTATGAGAAAAGTATAGGTCTCAGTTCCAGCTGGGAACATTTATGACATTTAGTGTGTCTGCACATTCTCAGTGAGAGGGACAGATTGTCAAATTCTGCTTTTAGTTACATGCATGCAGCCCGAGTGAAATCAGTACACGATCAAATCACTGGCCTCTCCATTGAAATCTAGGTCTTTTATAAGCTTCGATAACAGATTTTTTTTTCTACCTATTGTCACATAAATAAAATAGGAAATTAAATTTCAAAATATTGCAAAATAACTTTGTGAACACATTGAAAAAAAAGAAGACATCAGTCTTAAAACAGGTAATTGTATGCCTTCCAGTAAAACCTCTTGGCATTGGTGTGTGCATTTCTGTCATAGCTTTAATTTCATTTAAATGTTGAATTTGAGATACATGTAAGGCTGAAACCTTAGAGGAAACCAAACTCTGTAAACAGAATAAGCTTTCTTAGAGCAGTCATTTGCAGAATGAGTCTAGCTGAAGTTCCCAGTGAAGTAATTTCACAGGGTCTACTGTTTTCTCCAAGTTCATCCTGTGTAATGTATAATCTACTTACCGTAGCCTGTGCAGAAGGTTACAATTCCGGATGTTATAATTTTCCATTTGAATCATGTCGCTATCTCTTAACATAGGTTTATTTAATTCAAAGCTCTCCTGTTCAGCTCAGGGGGCAACATGTAGAGAAGTGACGTTTTTCTCTCTAAAATCAGAATTCTTGTAATGTCCTCAGATGCAGCTAACAACTCTCCATAACAAATGGTGTTCTTAATAACAGGAGAATGCAAACTACAGCCATCATGTGCTCTTCCAGTACAGCTCCTACCTGCAATTCCCGTGGGCTGAATTTATGTCTCATTTCTTTTCATCCAAATGCACAATACTCGTGTGGTTGAAGTACCTTAGTAATCAACAATTTTCCCAATTATATTTAACTTTGGTGCAGCTATCCATAACCACGTTCCAGTTAGAAAATGACAACTGCATCATGTTCTTTAGGAGATGAGAAGTTTTGGAAAAACTGAGCAAATATACCAGTAAAAATTCTGCAGGTAAAAAGTTGGGATATATGTGTGGATCTGAGCTGTTATGTGATGCACTAACAGTCAATATTTCACTTCTAGCAAGAGTAAGGAACACAGCTAGAGAACTAAGGCCTACGTGTGTGTATTTATAATGAGAGTGTGCTGAAGATCTCATGGCAAACATCATCCATGCTGAATCTTTTGGGTGGTGTTATCCTGCCTTTTCAAAACCAAATGCAGCAGTCCCTACTAGTTAAAGATTTTCCCTTTAGGTGCCATGTCTTTATTTGTGTTTCCTTAGGGGTTTACACAGCTTCAGCAGGGCTCTACAAGCACATGTGAATGAAACATACCCATGGTCACAAAAGGGTAAGGCAACAAGATGGAGACAATTTCCATAATGAGATACCTTTATCCTCATTTTAAATCTTTACTGGAATAGAGAGTGAAACTCCAGATTCAAGTCCAAAGCATGAAAATCAAGAAGCCCATCTCCTCTTTGACCTAAGGGTGTAGCTGGCTTTGCAGAGTTCATGTATGGTAGTTCAAAAGGTAAATTTGGATCCAAATATTGCTTAAATCAAGGAATAGGTTGTAATCTCTCTCCAGCATGAATATAAGAGCACACTGTGATTTCAGTTACAACTGAAGTCCACAGAGTTGCTCTAGTTTTATAAGTGATTTAACAAGCATTGTAACACAAGGCACAAGATTCATTGTCCTTTTTAATCTAAAAGCCTGTGCATAAAATGTGTTAAAACTGCGTTAAATCTTCAGTACTATGATGTTACAGTAACACTACCTTGTTTGTGAGGGAACCGTTACTGTCCGTGTCTCTCTGAGTGAAGGGGCTCTCGACTTCCTTGCTTCCATATTTAGCAATAAATGATTTTGTAGCTCTTTATGCTAATTTAAAAATTCTGCAAATATGTAGGCCTAGTAAATGCTGTTATGTGAGTTCTTTAAATCTTTGCTGATCGCAGCAGTTATGTGAGTAGAAATTTGTGGTTTAGAGAGACTGTTTAAAATATTTTTCTCCTGGAAAGGAAGGGTTACTCCAGGAAAAGCAATATGTTAAGAAACCTTTGTGCCATAGCTTTTACTTTCATATAGTGACCAAAAATTTCAAAGCAAGACATTTGATGTGAGTGCCATGGGACTCACAAAAATAGCCCCTGAAAGACAAAAATCCTGATGCACGTACATGTAGTATGTAAAAGCAGTAAGTGTCCTCAATTTCATAACTCAATTAAATTCTAGAAAAGCAAAAAGTTGTGTTTATGTTGCGATAAGAACAAGTTATCATTGAATGGTTAAAACCAGTGTTCATAATTTTTTCAGCTCTCTTGTTGATGCTTGTCAATGCCCTGTAACAATGTGTCACAGCCAGATCTACTGAATAGTGAATTTTGTGAGTTTCAAAACAAGGAAAAATGCACCATAAAATTTTTACATATTCTAACCGACTGTAAATGCAATTGAATACGTGGGACTTCCTCCAGCTTTGTTCTTTGGCGGATTGCTATTAGCTTACATTCGAAGTCTCTGTTGGCCACAGATTTCACATTGTTCTTCCAAATGTAATCATTTCTTTCTTTTATCTGACCTCCGACAGTCTCTCTGTTTTCATCAATATTTGACAGCAATTCCCAAAGATACAATATAGTCCATTCTAATATCCTTGTGCATACTCTCTTCTCCCTTTGAAATCCAATACCTAAGCAGTGAAATAATTTATTGTGCCTTATTTAGAATTTTATTTTTTGCATATGTTTTGATACTGTCCCTTTGAAATGAAAGTTATTTGGAAATTTAAACCAACTGTTCTCAAAAAATAGTACTGAAATATCACTCAGTCTCCCCCCTTTTCAAAGACACAGTGTTTATCACGTTTTCTTTTCATGCATTGCTTAAATATTTCTTTCATGTTTTACGCTCTAAACCCTAATTTTGTCAGAATGCACAAAACCCAATTTACACCAATTTACCAATTTACTTGAAAATCAAGTGTAAAAATGTCGGGGTAGGCAGCAGGTCCATTGTGCCCCTTTTGAGGGATGTAGAGGAAGAGGATTTTGATCTAGACACCCTAAGGCCTTTCCCCTGATAGAAAAGCAGGGGCCATAGAGATCTTGGTAAAAGGTGCCAGTCCTGACCATGGGAGAAAGAATGTAAATAAGAGGTGAACATCCAATCATATGTGAAGGCTAGTGGTAAATATAGGTAGTAGAGCTAAGAATAGTGTTAAGTATGTAAGAATCTAGGAGACAGTGTGTGTGTGCAGCTGTGTGAAGACAATGTAATATTCTGGATGAAGAGAATAAAGCTGAATTTAGACCATCATCATCTAAGTGCCCAGTTGTATTTACATGGCTGTCCTCGTATTTAATACAACATAAAAAACATCAGTTCTGCACAGATCACTGTCATCCCAAGATTAATGGACCTTTTAGACTAAGGGATCAAACATGGAACTGAATGTGCTTCGTGTGGCATTTTCTGGCAACAAGAAAACACATCATATGTAAAAAAAAGGGGAAATTAGTTTTCTGAGTAAGAATGGCTATCATAATTATCCCTGAATGCACAAATTTAACAGTGAAGGTGATAACTTTTCAAATGACTGATAGAGAAGTGTTGGGTTTTCCATGCCAGTCTGAAAAACAGGCTAGTTAAGCGCAACTTAAGAGGTTCTCCACAAGGATAAAACGGTAAAAATACCAGATTTAAGAAGTAGACTAAGTAATTTAGAAATGTAGTGATATTTCTTGACCTTAGAATTAAAATACAGGATTCTAGGTCATAGTCTGTTATAATGAATATGGAGATACACTTACACCTAAAATAATACAAATTGTAAACATAATGTATTGTATTGACTCTTAATAACAGGCTTATAAATTCTCACCATAGTGACAAAATGAGCAAAATTATTGACTATATGCTGTAACTGGTAATGGTTATGAAATATACTTTTTAATTGTGAGGGAAGACCAGGAATGAAGTATTGCTCCATCTAAATTAAAATAACATTAATATACTAAGGAGTACATAAAATAAGCCAAAGTACTTTATTATAGTTCAACAACAGTCAGTACAGGGCTGAGTTCATTAGCTTTTTGTCCAGCTAAAACAGGTACATCTCTTTGAAATGAACATTATTATGAGTTTTTAACAAAATAATTTTCAAAGAGGAATGTGATTTTCATTTAAAACTAAATATTTTAATACATTAATTTTAACAAATGTCTGTTTTGAAAAAAGAAACAAAACAAAGCCTTTCAGTAATGTTCAAGACATTTAAAAAGTTGACCTTTTTTGTATTAAAAACCGAAAGTGATCAGTTTCTAAACAAAATACGTACTCCTTTTATCTAGATAAGATCTAGTGACTGACTTCAAACATTTTTAAATTTGTATTTCATGGGAGTTTTGAAGTCTTGTTCTTCTCAAAGTAGCAGAATTTCCTCTCCAATGACAAGCCAGTTCCTGCCTACTCAATTATGCTGTTATATTGCTCCTGGGCTTAATCTTAGCCCTTCTGTTCAGAAAAGACCTTCCCTCTTGGACATCAAATGAAAATTGCCTTTCTTTTTCAAAAAAAAACACTGAAGTAAGGGTGAAAAATATCTTGCTGCATTGCAAAAGTGGTAAATTGGGCTCTTTTTTGGGCCAGGTTTGTGGAGCTTTTTGACAGAACTCTTGATTCTGAGTGATTCATTCAAGCTCCATCCTAAGGATAGCTCTTCCCCATGTGCTCCTTTACTAAACTTGACTAACTATACGTGCTCTACTTGGAAGCAGCTTAACCCATTTCATCTGTCCACATATGGTATAATTTCTGCACTGTCTTTTTGGGGCCCACCAAGCAACAGAGCTGGAATCATAGGAAAAGAGTCCTTTCTGGAAGGAGAAAAAAACTCCTGCATGTGCAGTTCTGCACATTTAAGGAGAAATGAGATGGTATTTGTGGAGCTACCTGTCACCCCTTCGAGTTGCAAGTGATACCAGCAGCCTGAGCTGTGGTGTGTCATTCTCCATGCACTTTCTTTCTATGAATGCTGAATATTCCCATGGCATTCCCTAAGATACATGGCCACAGTTTGTCTGGGCTTGCTGCCAAGAAGCAGCTTCTTTCCACATGGTTCTTCCCAGGCAGAAAGGATGAAATATTTTGGACCAATATTTCCTATTCAGGTTCTGCAGCAGCTCCTTCAAAGAAGAGGGGAGGTTTCAATTCTAGATATTTAAAGGGTTTCATAAAGTTTTGCTTTCTGCAACAATTCTTGTTATGGAGTCAGCTGGTTCAACCAAGAGGTGTAGGAAAACATTGCTTAAGAATTGAATGTTCAATTCATATATCCAATACGGTTGAATTTGTCTAAAATTTTAGCATTAGGGCAAAAGGAAGAAAGAGCTTGTGTGCAAAATGTACAACTAGATATAGTCCAGGAAATATATCACATCACAGTTTTTGTGGAGGAGGGAAGGGATGAGAGGGCTTGGTTTATTTATACCTTACATCCTTTCCACTTGTCTTTGATTTCCTTTTTCTCGTATTGTTCTTTTACCTAATAAGCACTGTATTGGTCCTCTTAAACATTTCAGAGTTTAGGACAGTCCTTGTTTGCTCATTTGAATCAACATGCATGAATGTAACTATTTGGGACTTGGGTTTAGGGTTGCAAGAAGTGCTCAGAATTTTGCAAGGAAGCAAGTAATTCCTAAACCAATAAGTCTCAAAACTATGTAAATTAGTGAAATCTGGGGACTAAATGTCCATATCCTAAGGGAATCAGGGATAATGAAAAAGAAAGTGCTAAATGAGAGAAGAAATGGATGCTGGACTGAAACTGGCACTGCTGGCAGAATTAGAGACATGTAGAGACAAGTAGAAATAGTCTAAGAAAGCATGTGTTGCAATGTTTATTCACTTGTACTTTCTGGACTATTAAGAATGAAGAAATATAAAACTGATTGAAAATGAAAGCGTAAACATTCCAAAACAAAAAGCACATTTTGAGCACCTTAGAGTAAATTCTTGTTGTGAGGGTTGAGTTTGTTCATCTTGTCTGTATCTGAATGGGTTTGCCCACCTTTAATTTGCATCACATGTTGCTGTTTGTGTACAGTGGAGATTCTGATCTGAATTATATATTGCATAACCTGATTGCCATAAACAAAGTATGGAAAAATGAAGAATATCTAAAAAAAAATTTGTTTTCATTGAATCAGAATTTTAATGTTAACAATTCAATATTAAGGAATTACCATTAACACAGCACAGTTTGGTTTGCTGTTTAGTATGCACATCCAGTTAGTGATGCTTTTCCTCCTGGAATGGAAGGCTTCTATAACACTAAATAAATTTGAGACCTGGAGCTTATATTTTGGCATCTTTTTAATGAATTCACCACCCAGCAAGTTTCAAAGGTCATGATAAGATTAAAAACTTCAAAACCATGTTCCTTTGTTATTTTTTAAGCTCATAATCTGACACTGAACTATTTACGACATCTTTTTGGAAGGGAAATGCTGCATGTCTCTATAAAAATATTGAATTTTTTTTTCATTCAATTCCAAAAGATAGAAGAAGACCGTATGTGAGGAGGCACAAACACGCAAAGAAAAGTTGTTCCAGAGATCCTAAAACAATTTATTTGAGCATGGCTGTGGTGTCAAGCACTGGGTGTTCACTTTCTATTTTATTTACATAAAAGGGAATTAAAGAAACACAAAGTATTCTGTAAGCTCAGCAAGCTCACTTTTGCATGTGCTTGCCTGTGTATATGAATTTATAGGACTATAATCCTTCTTCTGCCTGGTTCATGGTACTTAACACGGAGCAGATTCAGTTTCATGATATGCTGTGAAAAAATTAATTGTCACGTGGTGTTTTGTTGTACTGTAGGTGGAGCTCCTTCATTTTATTGTGCATCGTCAAATAGTGTCTAGATGAAGCACGTTGTGCAGTCTTTCTAGACCTTTCATCTTTGCTCTGCCTTGGAAAATAATGTCATGCTAAATATCTCCTCCTAAGGACTATAAAAATCTTCAGTGTATAAGAAAAACTTTCACCCACTAAATAAAACAAGATTTTGGTTCTTCTTCCCCTCTCATCCCCCCTATTCTAGGGTAAATAGAACCATAACTATTTCAAGCTCCATGTAGACCTGACTAATATTTAAAATACATAAAATATGCAGGAGGATGAACTTTTTTTACTAGTTGAGATTTGAAAAAAAAAAAACCAAACCAGTAGAGAAACTTATAGGACTGCCCTATATATATCATCAAAATAAAGAGATAAAAAAAGGAATATGGGCATCTGCAGAGCACTTCCATAGGAGAAGAAAGTGTCCTATGGAGATTTTCAGTCAGCATTAGTTACTTACAAAGAACTGATTCTCTGCCAAAGCAGTTAAATATGTTTCCCAGACCTTACTGAAGGCACACTCTTACCCTGTGTCAATTTCTCAGGAAATAAAGCATCTTAGATCTGCTTCTAGAGATTATCAGTGCTCTCTAACTGAGGTGTTGAAGACGAATGTGTACAAGTCAACTGCAAATATCTCGAAACACTTTACATTGTCCAGGACAAACCTAGAGTCCAGATAGCTGGTGTAAACTGGCACAGCTCCACTGACTTCATGGACATCAGTGGGGTACTGCTGATTTACGGCAGATGGGCATTTGGCCTCTTGCTGTCTGCAGAGCAGACTTGTTAGACATAATCTTTGAGAAAAACTAACTGTGGGCATCATGGTCGAAGTACTCAGGGAAATGATGGAATAAAAGCATCCAAATGTTAAACTTCTCAGTATACTGAACCCGCTCTTTGTGAAGGCAAGTCAAATAATGTGCCTGTCTTTCCCCCAGCCTCAGCAAAATATGAGAGAGCAAATCAAACCAAAATCAAATCCACAGCCAGGTCTGCTCCAGTACAGTCTTTACTTATGGTATCTCACGAATAAAAGACCGAAAGCATACAGTCACTGTTCCTTGGAGTATGATGTGTTTCCCTCAAATGAGTTGAGAAATTAGACTTTTAATGCATCTGTCTAACATATAAAACGGAGCTTCCTGACCTGTCCGTTCCAAAGTACCTGTCTTGAACACATCATCTGTCTTTATGTGAACAAACTGACTCTGCTTTCTGAGAAGTTTGGAACACTGACTTAAACATTTTGAAAAATGAAATCTTGGCTTTTTCTCCACAAAAGGAACACGCACTACCATAAAACAGCGTAGGGGCAAAATTTTAGTCATATAACTGTAAGTGTTGCCAGCCCTTGAATTGCCACATTCGAGCGCTGCTGCGCCGACCTGAGGACCTGAGTAAGTATTTCTACTTGACCACACAGTACACAACAGCTCAATCCAAGGTAGCTTGTCCATTCTGCATAATGTTGTGCTCTGGGGTGCAGACAACCATTCTGGGTGCATCAGACTTCTCTCCATACCTTTCATCTTAACGAGTGTGTTAGAGATACACCTCAGCTCCATATCCCAATGGAGAGCTTTCAAATCACAAGAGAGGGACTGACAGCTGGCTTCCTAGCTCTCAAAAATCCTGACAGAAGCAGCTCAGCAGAATCCTGGTCCTATCTATGGCAAGCTGTTGTTATGCAGAAGTGTATCAGTACTGAGCAGGGTTGTGTCCTGGGAAAGGAAAGCAGAAAGAAAACTGGAAAAGTAAATGTCTGAAATGCAAGACTCCTCAATATCTTGCTCAGGTTTTGCCCTGCATGATCAGGGCTGTAAGAATGCCTCAGGAAACCATGATTTGGTCTGACTTTTTTAAAAGGAAATAGCACAGTACAGCTAGAGATATATAACCTTTCCTAGCTGCTTCACAGAGGAAATGATTCCTAAGTATCCTTTATCTTAAAATTGAATAGGTGACGATGGGAGAGAAACAGAACAGCTGTTTAGAGGTTGTCTTGAAAGAAAACAGAAAGGATTGTGTTCTTCGATGCTGTCCTGCTGCTTTAAAAAAACTTTTATAGGCAATTAAAAAGTGAAGTAGTGATAATAGTCGGACAAAATCTTCACTTATCTTTGCTCCCTGACTTTACCTATCCTTGCAGGAAGACCAGTTCACAGCTTGACCGTATGTTAGGTTGCAGCATATGAATCACAATTCTCCAGAGGTATTATTTACTTAAGAGTGATTAACAGGGATAAGAAGAATCAGGGAGTTCCACTTCGTACTGTTAGATGAACTAACTTGATGATAGGCATAATGCAATGGGTCTGGGAGAGCTGTATTATGTGCCAAAATGATCCCATGCATTATCAGATCTTACCTACCCTTGTTTAAACTAAACAAATTTGACAGCTACTCAGTTACATTTTCCATATGGTGCAGTATCTTCTGAGCAGCAACTTGAATCAATCTTTGTGAGGCAATATTTTGAGTTATTTTCCTGTTATTCACAATTCTCTCAAGAGTGAATGTTGAGAGCAATAATAATAATAAAAAAAAATCAGGGTGACTGAGTGCTTGAATTAGTCTGTTCTTGTAGCTATTGTTAGTATTAATGGAAGACCCATGTGATACTCAGCAGGAAAAAGTAAAAACAAACAAGTCTTTGACAGACTATTTCATTTTAAGAAGGCAAACATATTACACCATTTCATTTAAAAAGAAGAAAATGGACGGACCCGATGCTCTACTCACCCATGTCATTTTTCTACCAGTGTAACATAGCTGATGTTGAGTAGAACTTTCCCTAATGCACACCAGGATGAAGAACAGAACAGGGAAACAGACACAGGGTGTGTATGCAAGTCAGTTCTGAGCTGGAAGGATGATCAGAGTTTGGAAGCCAACTCTGGAAGTCTTTCTGAGGACACTCAATGTGAATGCATTTGCTCAGCCCATGTAGGGTGGCTATTTTCTGGAAGAAATACAGGGTAGAAAGAAATAGTAGGGTGAAAAATAGTTTAGATCTGGAAGGCATAGGATGTGAAACACATGTCATGGGATGACACAGTGGGATGATAGACTGGATGAACAATGAAGGAAGGAACATAGGAAATAATGAATTGGGGGCCCATGTTTTTGGTTGGCGTGAGCTTACGCTTTGTTCTCTTCCTTCCAGTCTCCTTCCCAAACTCTGCAGGACAATATCCTGATTTCAGTACAACTCCTCAAAAACCTGGAAGCATGACTGGAAAACCAGCTCATTTTATCCACTCACATGGGAACTGGCTGAAATAAAACGTACAGCAAGCCATTCTCCAATGACTTGTGATGTGAGAACGGGGAGTATGGGGAATGGGCAATAGTGATGGATTCATTCCTTGGCAGATCTTCTTGGCCATTTCCTTCCACACTCTACAACCCCGGGGAATTCGACAGCTCAGCTACTCCAAACCTCTGGAAGTTCTGTTGGAATAGGAAAAAATGCGCCAATTTCTGTTCTTTGCTACACCAACAACTGTTTTCATCTATATCTCATTTTGATCCAGAGAGTATTCTTGTAAATTATCTCCTCAACATGATTTTATTCTTGTCAGGGATTTTAAAGATGTTGCATGCTGATTCCATGGTGATTCCCATTCATGAACTTCTTTTAATACATTTTTCATTTCTATCCATATTTTAATGTCAAAACCCATTCAGCATTTCTGCATGTTCCTCCCAGTGTCTGCCAGGTCACTGAGGAAATCCTGCTCATTAGATTTAGTCACCCATAGTGTGAGAACTTCACCTCAGAAGCACCTTTACAGTGCATTTCCCTGCCCCTCCAAGGGACAGAGACTTAATTTCCTGACCCTACTCAGTTAATTGTTTTATCAATTAGGCCAGAAGTGTTACTATTCTTTGAACAGATCATTTCCTTTAACTGAGAAGAGTTTTTCTGGTTTAATTAGCAGTACAGGAAACAGTTTTGTGTTGTTATGGATATTTATTATTTCCTATTAGTGAGTAGCATATCCTGTGATAAGTTTCATAATTAGTGGGCCAAGTGTAAATTTCATCAGAATGCACGTCATAGCCTTCAGTTTGGCCTTAAAATGCCAAGTACAAAAATAGATTTCCTTGCCTCCAAAGCACCTTTGACACTGTGTTTGCCTGTGACTTAACAACCTTCATAAAGTACAAAAAAGTAGTAAAAAGGCATTTATGTTGCCTTTCTGTTAGAGTTCTCCTGATCTGGGATATGCAGTAATGAAAAAAGCCCTGTGCCACTATGCTTTACCAAAGGGATAGCCACAAGGAAAGAGGCTGGGACATAGAATATGTCTTTCAAGCACAAGACTAATTACTACCCATATTGTGATAATACCTGATATACTTAATTATCTCCACCAATTAAATTTTTGGGTCAAGTGAGGACAGGATTCATGAAAAAGTAGAGTTGGATATTTTGGACTCCGTGCAGAGAATAACTCTGTGCTCCCATTTCAGTGGGGGGGAGAAATGACTATAAAACAAGCAGGAAAAATCTGCAGTGACATGATATTGTGGTAGGGGCAAATGCAGAAAAAAACTGAGGTATGGGTTATGTTTGAAAGTGATGAAAGAGAAAAGAATAGAGTATTTTCCTGGAATTTTCAGGCACTTATTTTTATTTTGGAAAGTTGTAATTAAAGTTGCACACATCAAATGTTTGTGGTCAATGAATTCAGCACTCTATCTTCGGAGCAAATCTCTGGATTCCTCCTCTATACAAAGAGACTGGAATACTGTTTCTTGGAAACACTTTAGAAAACAACTCTATTTTCTCAATATCTTCTGCTGAAAAGCCATCATTTTTCATCTATATCTGCTCCTGCTCAGCTTTGTGGAGGGGGACTCCCCACCTTTGGATTCATTTCACTTTGGGATTGGAGATGGATCTGTTTAGGTGGGCCTGGCCCATACAAGTTAAAAGCAGTCTGGGTAATATTGGACACTCTCAGGGCTGTGCTCTGGGGCCGACCTGTGGGTTGTCTGCATCCTTCTGCTGCACAAACAATCACTAAGACTTTTTCTAGACTAATTCTTCCAGCCTTTCTTCATTGCTGTTAATTTTCTCTGAAGTCTTTGAACTCATTAATGTGAAACACTGACTGTAGCATTCTAGGTATTATGCCATTGTTGGAAATTTGCCATTGAAAGTAAGAAAGTTTCCTTATTTTTGGCCTGTGACATGAATTGTCTGTAAATGCATCCCATACTTGCACAAGGCTTTTTGCCATTTTAGCAGATGGAAATTTCATATCTAATTTAATGTCCATTAGGTTTCTTTCAGTACCATTGCTTTCCAAGTATCTCTCTCCTATGAAATTAGTATTAACTGCCTGCCTGACCTCCTACCCCACTATATAATTATCCACCCCTTCCCCTGCCTAAAGACCTTCAAATAAAACTTGGAATTAAATATGTGAGACCCAAATGTGCACATTTGGTGCTATACACTCTTGATGCTTATGTTGGTTCCACAGATGGCTTGTGAAAGTAGGCTGTGCTGGGATCAACAAAGGACAAACAAGAGGTCTGCTGCAATTAGTGTTTTCCTACTGGCAAAAAGAGGAGGAAGGATCATGCCAGGAGTGACACTAAGTCTCAGGGTGAGAAGCAGTGGAGACACAATTCTGCTTCTTACAGGGGCTGACAGTGATGAAAAAATGTGTAAGGTTGTTGCAGGCTTTACTGCTCTGGCCAAGGTGGAAGCGGATTTTTTCCACTTCCCTGCATAGCACAACCACTCCATTAAATTAATAATCCAACCCTCGATGCCTCAGATGACAGGGGAGGCCTTTGAAACCTGACCGAACAAATGCTTACAGCATGCAGTGAACTCTCGGCACACAAGGACTCCTCTCTCCATCAGTGAAATCATTAGTTAGCCTCTGCTCAGATATCCCTCTGAAGCAGAGGCCAGTGTGAAGCTGCCAGCAGGAACTTGCTGGGGACTGGTTTGTTTTGTGTTGATGTATTTTTAATTCCCTTCTGCCTACCCCTTCATTAAGATGTTTCTTGGAGAGGGGTTCAGACCTTCCCAGGAGCGCAGGGGCCAAATTACCTCGCTGCCCCCAGGCTTGCAGCGGGAGGTGGGAAACATGCTCACCACCGGCTCAGGTTCTGAACACAGAATGGGAGGGGAAATTTGTTTTCTACAAATAACAGCGAATAAGAAAGGGGAAGAAATTTGCATAGGTCAGGCACAGGAGGGGTGAGCAATCCTGCTGAATAATCATCTGTAAGCCCCACAAGGCAGATATTTACAAGGGGAAAAGGACAGCACGGAGGTTGAATATTTTAAAAAAAAATATATTTTTTGTAGATTTAGAAATCCACGTAGGACCATATTGAATATTGTGAGATTGCTTAAATTGCAACTTTCCAAGAAAATAATTGATTCTGATGCCATGGTATTACCAAAATATATCTTTGCTTTGGAATCCAGCTAACATTCCAGCTTATAGGGACCTAATGACAAACCCAGGTGAAAGAGATCCCAAAGACCCCAGAGGGTCTGTTTCCTGAGGAGAAGCAGCAGCACAGGGACTGCATGGGAGAGCTGTAGAGCTACACCCTGCACCTCCAGGACATGGCCCTGGTGCAGGACCTCTGCAGCTTACACAGAGCTCCAGGAATAACGAGAGGTTCCTTCCTCCGGTTTTCACAGTATGGGTGATAAGCAGGTTTCATTTAAACTTACCTACACGTATTGCTGGGTTCAAACTGTGCAGAATAGAATTTTAACCTCAGAGTTTAAATATGCAATTGTTGTATTAAATAGCTGTCATTGAACTTATCCCCTGAATTTATTATTGGGGAAGGTCTCGCTTTGCCATTATTGGGGAATACATGCTGTAAGAACTCACAGTTTGACAGAAGGACAGGGAATCTGACAAATTATGAGGTTTACTTACTCATTTCTAATCCAGCCTGGATGTAAATTTCTCCAGCATCCACGGACTGTTTGGATCCAGAGGTTTTTTTCCAGACCCATCTATTCTTTTTTTTCAAATTATTGTTATTTTTTGAAACATAACACTGTGCAAATAAAAGTGAAGCCATACTTGAATGTCAAGAAATGCATGGAGAACATCAGTAATGTAGGGAATATATACTCAGGGAATAAGCTTCAGCAGGAATGCTAATTTAGTTATAGTTTTTAAAGCTGACTGCAAACAGCTGGGTAGCATTAACCGCATTAGGAAAACAAGAAAGGTGGAGCAAAATCTAGGGGACTGAGGTATGGCAGTGCCAAATGTATGGAAAAGATTTGGAATATGTAAAATGTACTGCTGTTGGACCCACACTATGTAATAACAGCGATGTGGTGTGAAGCTATCCCTGGGACTTCCCAGCACTCTAAAAGATTTGTGGAGCAACGTCTGTGGCTTGTGGCAGGCCACTCTCTTGATAACACGGCAGGGAAACAGAAACACAAGTAAAAATAGCATGTGCTGTGTTCTTTTATAGAGTCTTTGGTCTCACTAGAGAGGAGATCCTGTCAGTCCTTTATTCTCCTTTCACACACATGTTGCAGCTACTTAAAAAGTCTGCAAATTCAAAGCTGCGAGATTAGGTTCAAACTACATGTGCTCCAGCTGCATAACACTTGCTTTGCACTCCAAATTTTTCAAGAGCTGTACAAACATTTACTAATTAGACTGAATCCCAGCAACACCATTTTCACAGTGGTAGGAGCTTTTCTCTGCTTTTTGTGAATAGATGGAGGCAAAGAGAACTCGGGACAGACTGCAAAACTTATCCCTGTGTAAGTAGATCCATGTTCATGCTGTTTCCATAGTTTGAGTACAGATTTTGGGGACTGTGATGTTAAGTAGAAATGCTTTTCAAGGAGCTGGTTACTAGTGTGAGTAAGATGTTCAAAATATGGCCCTTTGTGGCTTGCCCAAGACCACACAGTGAGTTAAGAGCAGAGCTGGGATTTTACTTCCTTTAACTGATTTTCTCACAGTTGTGGTCCCATTGCAAACCTACTTTCAATTTTTTTATACTTCTCAGTGTCTCCATACCTTTTGGTAGATTCATTTTAGAGGTGAGCCTGAGGTGGGATAGAAGATATGTTGTGTTTTGACTCTCTGGGGACACTAAGGTGTGTGTAGATTTCCACCAGTTGGCCATTTCTCTACTTCTTGTGGAAGCAGAGAGCAGTTGAAGTAACAATCCAGGAGAGGTGATTTCTTTAGAGCTAGGCAACTACTCAATAGCAATTTATTCCCTGACATTGATGCATTTATGTTCACATGTGTACCTATCATCATTTATATTCTTGATGCATATCTTTGCTAAACCAACCTTTTAGATGCACTTGAAGAACAACCTATTAGAGAAAAACTCTTTTTTGCCCAGAGTTGCAGAGAATTTCGTATGTGGTTTTAGCTCTTCTCCCCAGTTAAATGGGTTATAAAACTCACCAGGAAGTTCATGTTCCTAAGCATGCCATCAGACAAAGTATCACAGAGGAAATACTGCTGACCTGTACTACATTATTACCACTTCAAAGCCATTCCTGACTGCTTGTCCCTTCCCCTTTGCCAGAAGTTACTGTCCTGTCAGATCTTTTAGGTTAAATAGTTATGAATTTATTTAGTCTCTGACCTGATCCTATGCATTTTTTTTTTTAAAAATCAAACTGTAATAAGTTTCATGTTATTCTTTGCACTATAACCATATAACAGAGCTGAGCTAGGGAGCAAAGGGAGGCAAAGCTGAACTGGAAGGACTTGGAGCTCAGGAGAGTTTCCTTAAGTGGCCACAGTGACAGGGAGCAGGGGTGGGGAGGAGGCTGAGGAAGGCACTTGCTGTAGCTGGGTCAACAGTAGCGGATTTAGGTGGGCCAAGCGTGCCCAAATTGTATCAGTAAAGTGTAAAATTCATATTAAAGTTTGGTTTGGAATTTGCTTTTGGAGGGCAGTTGAAAACCCATTCTCTAAAATTAGCTTTTAGCAAGTATTCCTGTTTATAAAGTTCATTCACTAGCATGTTTATGGAAAGTGAGCCCAGAAGGGAAGGAATGCAGTAAAAGTACATTCATTTGAAAATTCAAATAAAAATATTTGCTTTGAATCAGAGGCTTTTTTTCAATCCTTCTGTGCTCTTTGTCTAGTTTGTTAGTACTTTTGTTGTCCAGCAAAACAGTCACTGTCCTGAATTTTTCTTATTACTGCATAGTATGTGTGAGTGAAGACTCGTGCCTGTTGTGTTAGTTTTGTTTGTGAGCATGGGAAATCATTATTAAAAAAAAAAACCAGCAAAAACAATAAAAAAGAGACAACATACTCTAGCTTCAAATTCAATCTCCATTTTGGGAAGCTTGGTGGCAGCAGCAGCTGGGAGCTGTTGCTGTTCCACTGACAGTACTGATAACACCAAATGCAAAAAAATTAATCAAGCCTTCACAAGACTGGCTTAAAATAATGAAGTTCCTAAACTGGCACTTTTTATTTGTCTCTCGGATTGTGAGAAGGGCTCCGTAAGTATTAATCAATCTATGGGACTACCTTTTAATTTTCCTTTAAAGTTTATGTCCTCCACTGTTCCGTCTTACCTGTTCCATCCTACCCCTTGGGCAGAGCTCAGGTTCATAGTTACTCCCTATTTGTTACAATGAAGGAGGGAGGAAAAGTATGTGGAAAGAAGAGGAAGGAAACTATTGGAAACAATAAGAAAGCGGCTCAGGAGACAGATCAGCTGAGTAATGGAAGAGAAAATTGGTGTTGTCACTTCCTCATTTCCTTACACATCTGCTAATGCTAATCAGATATCAAATCTTATGAGCACTTACCTCAGACGTTTATACACATGAGGCTTGATGATAATGTACTGGGTTAACTGGGAGGACTGAGGCGCATCATCACTGGTGTGTGGGATCCTCTCCCTCTTGTCTCCTCATCCAGCAATATCATGTTAGGCAGAAGGTCACAGTGTGATAAAGGAACCCCAAACTGCCTGTAGGTCACCATCCTTAGGGAAAACACATTCCTGCTGCCCTAAGAGTCACTTTTTGGATTGAAAAGCGCTTTGATCACATCATATGTTAAGACATGCAAAACTGCAAATGCAAAGTCATTCTTCTGACTTTATCGTATCTGCTCAGCATAAAGCCAGATTCCATGCAAAAAGAATTAACCTTGTTATCTCTATTAATTACTTCTATTTGGTTACTTCCATTTAAATACACAAAGTCTATCTAACTTCTTATCTCTATTAGTTATGGAAAGAGACTGATGAAATCCCTCCACAAATTATATTAGAAACAAATGTTTTCCACCAGCTTTGATCATTTTATATTGGCAAGCTCTTTGTTTTTATCCTTTTAAGCAAGAAAGATCACTTTGAAAAGAGGTGGACATGAACCAGTGCTGCTGATCTGGACATATAGATTTTTTGAGAACTTTGGATCATGAAATTATTATCTAAGAAAAAATAAATACAGTGAGAGGCAAGGACACCCTTTGATTTGAGCTTGTTTCTAGCTCTGCAGAGACAGAGATGTAAAGGTGAACAGATTCACCTGGTTCCTCTTCGAATGTTTTTATGAAATTAATGTAATGCATTTGGTTTACTTCTGCTGGCTATGTGGGTCTGCAAACTACCCAGGACACAACATGAGAAAACTGGCCTGGCAGGCTCCTTGCCATCTCTGGAGATAATAAAATATTATATAATAAAATCTAAAAATAATCAAAGGTACTCAATCCAGTACCTTTTACAAACACTAGAATCATGTCATTAAGAGTTTGAAAAAGTCAATCAAGTTCTTTCCCACATTCATGTGTCTTTAGCTGTGTGTGGTAGGAAAAGGATCCAAAGAGTTTTCTCTTGTGTTTGCTTTCATGGCAATGAACTCAACTGTTCCCCAGAGCCTCCACTTTAGGGGTTTCATGGTACTGAAAATTAGTGGGCTTTAATCTGGCCTTGCCTTCTCTTGTGTGGTAAAATGTGCAACAGTTACTGTTCAAGGAGGTACTTAAAGTTCTCCTTGTTTAATGTAGGAGCTGGTAAAAAAACATAATCACTGATGGAAACAGTTTTACATTCCAAATCTTGTTCAGTCAGCTCCTTATTCATCTACTAGCTTGCCTTCAGAAATGAAGCTACTTCAGAAAATGCTGTTTAAGTTATGGATTGTTCATTGCTCATTTACTTTTTTTAAAAGAAAACCAAACCACTGTTGTCACATGGCTATCAAGAAGGACAAAAAAAATTGCCTTTAAGTTCCTCTTCCTTCTCTTATCAAAAAGAGAACAGGAAAGTGAGTATTTACCTCAACAACTGTGAACTGCATATTTTAGGGTTTTTACTATTTTATATTATATGTTGATATGGATCTTAAAATGCCTTGCAGTATTTGCTTTGCATCATGAAAGCTATTTTGTAGACTGAGAAAGTGAGAGCAAAGGGAATTAATTTCTAGCAGAGTCAAGACTTCTAGACTACAGTTTAGATGCCTCCAACTGCACAAAGCCGTCTCCTTGTTTACATACTTTCTATAATTTGGTACAAGCCTACAATCATACTGTTACAGATTTACAGTCACTGGTGACTCCTTCATTTAAGACAGTCTAAATGCTCAGCATCGCAAAATAACTTTATTCTTTCTGTTTCTCTACCACAAGTGACAGCTTATAGTTCTCTCTGATGGTGGCAATACAGAATTTTGGCCTTTCAGGCTCTTGTCTGCCTTGATTATATCCACCAGATAACACGAAGCCTTATGTCCTTCAGTGATACAGATGGAGTATCTTCATGGACAAGACATTTGTCAGCTACTTTTGTTTCCCTACTGTGCCTTCCTTCAGAGTACACTCCAAAAACATGTGCAACCATACCATATGATACACAGTCTAATGGCATACACACCTTGATTGTTTATCTCGAAAAAAAATAAAAAATCTGTGACTTCTCATTGGTCATATCAGAAAGATTTTATTCAGCTGGATGACTTTTGTGTTCCACCCTTTGTATTCAGCTTCAAGTTTCATGTCCAAATGAACCCCAAATAACAGAAACCTCGGAGTCCCACCTGGTTTCAATACAAAATCATGTTTTGTGTTCGTTTCAAAATAGGCCCAGGTTGGTTCAAAAGATTCGTGAACCTTGGCAAACTTTTCAAGGAGCATGGTTTAAGTTTCTGTGTTTGTACTGTGTGGTTTTATTGTTTCTCATGGTCTTAGTTAGGAGCATAGTATGGATTCACTATAGCATCAGCTACACTGATATCTTCAGCCTGTGTTTGATGGTTGGTGCTCATGTTTTTATTCATATCTACAATTCCTATATTCACAGCTGAGCACTTTAATCTAAAAGATCGCCTTTCCTCAGATCAATTAAGAATTTTGTTTCACTTGTAAAATAAACACATCCAGAATTATAGATGGAGAAAAGGATGTCTAAGGGCAAGCAACTCAGGAAGTTGGCAAATCCTCGGAGGAACTATATTACAGAAACAAGTATAAACTCTTTAAATATGGAAGGAAGGCTATTAATTTCAGTTAGAGACAAATTTGGTTGAATTGTGAGCTTTTCAGAGCCTCCGAAACAAGGAGGAAGGGTGCAGAAACATTCCTTTCAGTTCTCTTTCCTTGTCTCCTCTATTTCTTGAGATGCAATGATGTGATGGGGGATACACAGAGGTAAGCGATATTTTCTGGTTTTAATATTGGCAAGATAGAGTTTACCCAGATTCTTAATGCATGGTCTTGCATATCAGACAGGTGTTTGAGACATTTTTATTCATCCCACAAAGTGTGTTTCTATTGAATATTACTGCATCACTGGAGGGACCTATGTCCTGAAATTTGGACTTACCTGAATTTTCTCCAGATTTGGGCAGGCTTTAGATTTTGCTTCATAATTAAGATTATTAGGAGAGATGTACTGCTAATGATTTGCATTGTTATATTCCAGATTTTTTCCTAAACTGAACCAGAAGCAACATAAAGAAGCATAGGATTGCTTTTCAATTTCTACACTTCTGTTCTTTGATATCACATTTCCTTCCAGTCAGAGCTGTGCAGTTTAGGTACTACTTCAGCGAGAAAATATGAGAAATAAAATCAGAGTGAAATAAATCTATCTTCATCTCATTTCTCTCTGCCATTCACAGATGTCAACTGAATACAATAGCTCTTTGAGATGACAGACCCGTGTGGGGCAGCAGCTCCAGTGACCCGAACACTACAATGTACAATTCAGCAGAGGCTCCATAGCAACTGCAGAAAAAAAAATTGGTATAAGCTTGGCACAAAGATATACTTTCAAAAGCACCCCTTTATTTATATAAGCATGCGTGCACATTCCTCGAGATAGCTCAAAAGCAGGAGATTTTGAGATCTCACTGAACAGCATGTCAGTCATTACTCACCGTGGAGATGCATTTACAGTGCTGGCCATAGCTCATGCTGGCAGAAGGACTGAGTGTTATGGGCCTCATCTAAATGTTGTAGCTAAAATTGCCTCCCCTTGGCTCAGCTGGAACCGGTGTTCCTCTCTGCCTGGCTCAGTTTGCTACTTATGTTTTCAGTTATAGCTGGCTGAAAGTGTTCTATTTTATTTATTTGTTTTTTTATTATTGTTTTGCATCAGAAAATAGGGTTTCATCAACAATTACATTTGTCAGAAGGAAATCTAGAGGTGCAACTCCTCAAAAGAGAAACCTTTATCTTAGGCATTTTACAAACAAAAGCTCTGTGTTTTGTTTTGGAAATTTCATAGGAGTTTCTGGGTTTTATATGGTTTGTCTATTTATACAAAAAGGCATTCCAATCCTGAGTGTGTAAAGGGCATGACCGTAGATCTCCAATCAAAAACAAAAGGGAAAGAGCTCTAAATCAAAACCTTTGTGATCTGGAGCACTTCTGGCAGCTAAGTGGCAGCTAAGGAACCTGGAGAGAACTTGCACGATACCAATAGTTGATCTCCTTTTCTTAAAGACAACCTCAGGGCCACCTTGAAGTTTGGAAATGGGACAGTTTGGATGCACACTTTTCTGGGTAGTCTTTGAAAATCCCAAAGGCATAATCTTAAAAAACTGTTTCCAGTGGAGGCCATGGTCACTCCAAAGCTTGTCACACCCTTTGGCAGGGGAACACGGAGGCTCGGTGCTGAGCAGACCACCCGATTTCCTGGAAACCCATTTACTGATGCAAGTCACAGGAGACATGAAACTCTTTCTAGAGTGTCTGGAAAAATGCAGACCTAACCCTATTTTTTGTCATCCCTAACTTGGTTTTAGTGTGAGTTTACTTGGCTAAACTGGCAAAGCTGCAACTTTTTTTCTGAGAAAAAAATCTGGGGGAAAAAGAGGACTGTAAGTTTACATAAAAGTGAATTAGAAGGACAGATCTATATTTTTACCAAGGTAAATACAAGCAAAATGTAGCCTGATACTTTATTCCTTTTCCATTTTGTTTCAAGCTGCTTGACATTTTCTGTTCAAAGGTGGTTTCACTCCAGTAAAGATTAATTAAAACATTTTTGTAGTGGTTTAAGAGTAATTTATGAATTAAATTATTATTTATAATTAATCACGTGTTGGTGAACTGGGAAATCAAGAGGTCAGATACAGCTGGCATTTTATAGCTGTTTCTCACTAAAAAGATCACTCTTTAAGCAGACTTGGTGTGTAATGAAAATTAATTTCAGGTTGAGTTGTTATCAGTTTGGGAATGTTTGACTCCCACAAGCTGAGGAGGGAATGTGGAGGGAACACTGACAACCAGCCGAAATTCTTTATTGCCCTCCTATATGGTGTACATTTGCTCTCCCCCCAGGATAACCAGTGTCATGCTTGTCAACAGTACATAAAACAAACCAACTCTTTTTTCCCTTCCTCTATGTGAGTGGAGCCCCACCAGTTTCTACTCTTTCAGGATCCATCAGGGTGCCTGTAGCCTTTGTCATGGCTGTGTTTTAACTTCTGTGCTCCTTGTCCACAGAGAATCTCAAAGAATTTTATGTATGCTTATGATTCACTGGACTTTATAGTATTCCCAGGGAGTAAAATAAATTTAAAAAAAAAAAAAAAAGGCTTTTCTCCTGATTTGGAGAAGCTAAGCATGTGTCAGAGGAGCCTGTTGTGAGCCCTCCTGTGTGAGCTGTTAGTATTCACAAATGCAGATGTGGCTTCCTTGCCTGTCCTCCGCACTAAATTACCTTCTTTATTGGCTGTAGGATACCAGAGTGGATTTTCTCATGTAATTGCGGGTTTACATCTTTCAGCACAGGTTGCATTTCTTCATGTCTTGGCTTTCTCTCCTTATCTCCTTCTCAGAGCAGTTTCTGAGCTAATGCGTTAGTAAATTCACAGCTGGTACACCAGAGTACTTCTAAAGGAAAAGATGCATGTAGAGATAACATACTGAAGGCAAGCATCTCAAAGACAACAGAGAAACATAAGGAAATAAATGACATCTCTTGTAGTGACATTTCTTAAAAGGCTTTTCAAGTTTCTGGAACCTTTACTTCTGACCAAATTCGTTCCATCTGCATGTTGGCAAACATTTATTTTTAGATTAATGCCTAAAGTCGCAGGTGCTTCAGGTTGTTAGAGAGGATATTTTTACAAGTGCAGATGGAAGTCTGGATCTAACCCTGTACTTCAGGTTAGCCAAATTCTCATATCTCCAGGCACAGAGCAGAAAGAAGGATAGCTGGGCTGAGCATCAGACCATGTAGTATATCCACACGTTTGGCTTCCAGTCGGTGCGGTGAACAATTTTTAGTGGCACCTGTGAGATGCATTCAGTTATTGGGCTGTCAGGCCTTTAGAAAGGTGAAGGTGAGGGTGTGGAGGTGAAGGTACGACCTCATTGTGCAGCAGGGCCCTTGCATGCCAGACCACATCAGACTCACGGGGGGTGTTTGATAGCATGACTCTCTAATCCGCAGGTGTTCTGCACTGTACAAAACCTTCAAAGATCAGTCTCAAATGTTTCTGTTACTATAAAGAGGATTAAAAGGATTTTAAAACATAGTGGGTCGGCCTGACTGCTGGTGAAATTGCCAACATTTAGCAAAAGAGGGGGAGGCTAGAGCAGCAGGGTGGAGCAGGGGCTTCAGGGAAGCCATACGGTACCCTTCAGGGGGATTTTATGATCCAAATGTGGATCTGTAGCACTTTCAACTGGAACTCATTAAGAATTCATGGAGCAGAAAATGCGAGAGGTTCTAGAAATGAGGACTTTGAAAGGCCAAATGTGAGTTGTAAATAAAATAGAGTGGATATTCAATTTTGGCCATTAAATATATCTCAGAATATTTTCTCAGATCAGCAGATCAGGCTTTCAACTAAAAACCTATTCCTAAAAACAAAAGGACAAATACAAGGAGTTCTACAAACCCTTAAGGCAGATAGCAGATACAGAGCACAATCAGATATTATATGTCTCAAAAATATGAGAGCATATTGATTAGAAATGCTGAACAGCACCATTCATTCTGGCTCTGATTGAGCAACATACCAAAGCATGTGTTTATCTTTAGGCATATTTTGAAATCCCATTGACTTCAATCACCATTGACCCCTGTTACTGAAATGGGACCCTTGGGAAGACACAGCTTTCCTAAATATTATGTGTATAAACAAGAGAATCAGGAACACCCACACTTAAAAAAGCCAGCAGCTTAAGCAGAGTGTACCAGGATCACTAATAAGCTGCCTTCCAACTCTATCTGTTACGTGGTGGTGGTGCTGGAGCTGTCAGTTATTCATCACTGTGTTTTCTGGAGGCCAAGACCTTTGAAAGAGAACATTTTATCTGCTGTGATATTCATTTGAGGCCCTCTTTAGAGAAAAGCCTTCTTCCCTTCATTCCTCATTGCTGCCTTAGGATGTGGACAGTAAGTCATTTCAAGAGTTCAGGTATAAATGTGTCAGTGTAAGTAAAATGTTGTTTAGTAAACCTAGTAAAACCAGATTTATAGTGAGACCCCTCCAGGAACAAAAATGCTATGTCAGTAACTGAATGCCAGATGAAGTAACATCACCTGATTTGCAGCCTCATTCCTTCCTTTTGGAGGTGCAGTTTTGTGCTGGTGTTTAAATGAAGCCACAACGTTTACCCTAGCTGTGGTGATTTTCTTTTGGAAACTTGGACTTTTCTGCCAGAGGTGATTTGAGCATGGTGAGCTTTTCTTCTTTGTCCACTGTGTTGAATTTGGTGAATATTGGTGTTACTCATATTTTACTCAGAACTATTCAAGGGTAGCAGTCCAATACATTATTTCAACACTGTAATAATAAAAAATAAATGATTGATAGCATGTTATAGATCAAAAGTTGGGATCAAATAATGAGGAACCAATGCCCCATATCTAGAGGAAGCAAAGCCTTTCTGTGCACTAGGTTAGTTGGTGCACAACACAATTTAGTATGAAGAAATGCAGAGTATTAAGTCTGGGAATAATAAATCAAAAAAGGGAATAAAATCTCTCCTGCTTATGGGAACACCTGTTAAAAGTAAACTGAAGTTAAACAAACAACTCTCAGAGGAACTGATTATTGCCTGTAATTTTTGATGGTGGTTTTTCCACTTAAAAAGAACACTTAGCAGCTCACAAGAACATGTTAAAATTTTTGCTTACAATCTTTATATAAATTTTAGTCTCTCTGATCAGTCTCCTCAGTTCCTGCAAGGCATGAGGGTTATTAAACATATGAAAAAAACTGACAAACTCTGAGGACTAGCCAGAAACAATGGAAATTAGCTGGTGTTCTACTGATGTCTCGTCAGCATTTGAGTAGATCAGCAACTCAACACTGCCCTTAAAAGAAGACCACAGGCAGTGGATGCCTCAGTGAGCTAATGCCTCCTTGAAACATTATGAAGTTTAATTAATATGTGCAAAATATTCTGACATCCTTAGAAGTATGGGAAAAATTTAAGGATTAAAATTGTACAAGAAGTATTATGAATGCATATAAAATATGAAAATTGCTTTCCAGTTCAGGTGATTTAACATATACCTATTGAAACATTTGGGCTGTGCCTGATTTGGGCTGGTCTAGAAGAAATTTGGTCTTAAGTTTAAGGGGCATTACATTTGAGTATCCACAATTACCAAAATTGTTTGAAGAAGTTTGCTTACATCACATCCCTCTGTTATGCAGTGATTAACTTGCTATTGCTAAATGTTAATGTTTTAGTTTGTTGGGAGATTATGACTGCACTGGGTGAGAAAAATTTATAGCTCAAGATTTTAAGCCCATGTAAAGTCATTGAAAAGTATGTGTCATAGGTAGAGTTTTTAAAAATAACTGGAAATCCATTTCCAATTCACAGAAATTCAACAAGGTGTCTAGTGATGTTACAGTTATACTCTTAAAAAGGCCATATTAAAGTGATTATTTTCTGGTTACTGGGGGACTCTTTGCCTCTTTTAACGACACTCATCTGTGATAAACACCCGTAATGGACCTTGTGTAAATCTGTGTTAAATAAGACACTATTTCCTTCCTCGTTGTAGCAGAACTTTTCTTACTTATTTCCCCAACACAGAATCTAGTTATATCTTTGAAAATATGAACAGATAAGTTTCTGAATCACCACTACTGCACTTTAAATATTCCAGCTTTGTATTTTATCTTGCTTTTTTAATAGAATTGCGCTTCTCATATGAGCTTCTTTCATTGGCTTAACATTAACTCACAACATTCAGAGACCCTGACTTTATCTTCAGGAGGTTGTGTTCATCATTTCACATCTGCCTATATCTTTTTCTTTCCCACTTGCATATTCTGCTCTGCACTCTTCCAGGTACAATAATCTCATTTTTATACATCATTTTCTGCATCTTGAGTTTGCTTTTTCTTTATACTGCCCCTTTCTCTTGGGTTCCTCACTGGTAATACAATCAAGTTTGTGTCAGCTCAACTGAAAACTTGTGTCTCTTAGCAAACTCTTTTGGACATGAGACAGGTCCTATCAAATGGTTCACAAAGCACTAAGAAAATTTCCTTTACATCTCAATTCCTGGCAGAAGAAAAAAAATGCAATAAAAAGAATTGCAATTAAAACTGAAAGTTACCTGCATTTTTTCTATGTACGGTTATTAAACATGCTGTATTTTAACACTCTGCCTGTCTAACATAAGGTCTTATTTTCCCACACTTGCTGAATCCAGGCATAGTAAGAAACATTAACTGGATTCAAAGAATAAAATGTTTAATTTCCGGATAATCAACCACTAGGTTCCTGCTGTGTATTTTGCTGTACTAAAATCATTTTAACTCCAAATAAATAATCTTACTGTGAATTCACCAAACTCATTTACTCACTTATGAATTAACTTTAGAAGTCCTCTCGATTTTTGTACGACTATTCCTGGTATAAATTGTACATGCCACAGGAAAAAGGTTTCTATCTCTTTTAGATTACCTTATCCTGAATGCAGTGGTATGTGCAAAACTAACTGATTGCCATATTGATCCCTTAAGCATTTAGCTGCCATCCTTCCTTCATACTTATATTTTCACAAACTTGCACTTAACTTCCCATTAGAATAAGTCATGAGGGAGATTTTTACAGTCAAAAAGGGCATAATAGAAAAATACTTCTTGAAATTTTAGTCACTTGGAGAATTTCTTTTCCAAATATTTTCCATTTTTAATAGAAAAAGGAAAACCAGTTACCTTTTCAAAATTTCTTCTTTCTATGCTAAGAAAATGTGAAGCTGAAGAGAAATAAGCTGAGGTAAATGTTCCTGTTGTTAGATAAGAGTTTCTTTTTCACTGTCTTCAAATCTTGAAAGAAAACATGGAGAAGTCATAGGAATCTTTTGTTTGGGCTTTTAGCAACCTCAATCACCCCAGTGCCCCCTCCCACTCCCCAGACAAACTTTCTCAGAAGTTTTAGATTTTAGAACACTGATTGGTCTTGAAATTCCGCCTTGCATCCTCAGATTGCTTACCTTGTTAAAAGCAGGCAGTAAGTGCAAAAGCCACAGCCTTGATACTCACCACGGTACCATTGAGGGGATTAAGGATTGTGCTGAACGTGGATTATGTTCCCATTTTACATCTCTTAATTACATTCACCACAGCCACTGCAAGTAACACGTGTGCTCAACTATGAGAACAGGCGTATGAAATTTTCATAGTGAGGACCTGAATTTCTTCTGCTTTCTTACTTAAACATAATTTAACCTCATCTCCGCATTTGTTGGTGACAAATACTCACTTCTTTTATGCACTGAATGCTTCAGTGGTTGGTGAACAAGCTTTAGCCTTACTAAAACTTTGCACAGCACTTTGGATCGACCTGGATGGAAACAACTAATTTTTCATGGCCTTCACACAGCTGGCAGAGCCGATGGAGCGCTCAGCAAATTCTGCTCTGAGGCTGCGGAGCCGGCTGAGCAAACACGGCAGAGTTATGTCCTTTCTGACAGGTGAGTCAGAAGCATAACCATGGTGACAGCAGTGAGGTGTCTGTATGTTCTTCCTTCTCCTGAGTTTTGAAAGAAAATTAAGGTGATGTGAAAGTGTAAATATAGTCTTATGTTTTCCAAATAGACCATACACAGTTGGTGCAATGTTGTTGGAAAGGCTGCTAAGGTTGCTAAAAGGTTTTGACTGACCAGCATGCTGTGCATTGTGCTCTTCTGTATCATTTAGAGGCAAAGAGAAATCTTTTACTCTCCTTGATGAATGAGGAGTTGTGTTATACAAACTGCTCCACTAGAAGTTTGCTGTAAACGAAATATAATAAATGCAAAAGCAACCTTTAGGTTCTTCAGACTAATGCCAATCTGCAGGATCCTTAAGTATTGTCAAAGAGGAGAAGACAGCTCTGGTTTTGCATTTTAGGTCATCTCTGAAGACCAAATGCTAGAAAGAAGAGTGGGATGTACTGTGTGGAGTTGGATGCTGACATACTTGGTGCCGCGTAGGGATCCTTTACTTTTCTGAGTAGAGCTTCTTACTACTCCATTTACACACCTACAAGTGGCCTGAGTGTTGAAATTAAAGCCAACACTTTGTTAATTTTTCCTTTTAAAACATCTTTTTGAGAACATTCAGTTCAAGAACACCTAGAGAAGTGCTAGCAAAGGAACACACTCAGATTTTCCTCCTGATCCCAACATCTTGCCTGAGAGTGCACACATTCAGGGATACACATGACAAGCTAGAAGTTTTGCTATGATAACCCCAAAAAGTCTGTGGTCCCATTGCTTATCTACATACTGAATAGGGAGAGTAGAAGCCGTCAGAGTTGATAATCCTCTGGAAGTTGTGACACCGCACAAGGGGGACCATTCATGGCTTTTTCGATCTCCCACCACAAATCCTGAATTCTACTTCTGGATTAGAGGTGCTGGTCTGATAAATGGAGCCAGCTCTTTCCCTTTTTCTTCTGACTGGTGCAGGAGCAGTGGTTGCAGGGTGTGCTGCAAGATGCCAGCTGGGACGCTCGGTGCTGCCGGGGCCCCTTCCCAGTGACCAGGAAAACATGTTTTCAAGTTCTTTCTTGAAAGCAATCAGCGCCCTTAGCAACTGGGTGCCTTAAAATGTATTTATTGCAGCTCTAGAGAAAACAGTAGTTTGCTTTTATATATGGACACCATAGTGACATAACAGTAAACTTACAGCAATTCTCTGTGTTGCTGCCATTTACAGTGGTTGCCTCAGGAACTGCAAATAAAGTTACATGTTTCGTTTGAGCATTTGAAAAGGGTCACTGTCAAGTAACTTAGACCAAAAATGTAAGCTTGGTAGGAAAGGATAGAAAGGCTACAAAAGACTCCATTAATAGGAGTGGTTTTGAGATTTTAAAAAGGCAAAGGTACGTTAGGACTATTTAGAAATATTTTTGTTATGTTCCCCTGCAGCATTTGCAGCCCATCACCAAGGGGGTTCTGTTAGTCAGACCAGGAAGGGAGGGTGATGATGGGAAGGAGTAGCAAAACTGAATATGTTTTTTCATTTTCTTGATTGTCAAAATAATTCAACAGCATTGCTGTACAAAGTGAGTATGATTTGCTTAATGCTTTAATCTTTTAAAGTTGAATGTAATTCACTCAGAGCAAAACAAAATAAAAATTTATGGAGTTTGGAGTTTAACCAAAACTCCCCCCCCGCATTTTCAAAATGTGGTGAATTTGCACCATCTTTTCCTGTTTGCATACTTAAGTGATTTGATTAAAAGAGAGAGAGAAACCCATGAACTACACTGAAGAACACTTAATATTCCCATAATATGGCCACTGTCCATCTGACTTCAGGATACACTCCAGACTATATTTCACTTTGTTTGCTACTCTAAATCCATAGCAAGTGTCCTGAATAGTGAGTGTATGGATGTTAATATGATCTGAAAGCAAACCTGGACCAGCAGATTTTAGGGAAGTTTTTAGTTACAATATACTCCCTTTTGGCGGACTTGTACTTTCATCAGCTCCTGCAAAAAAGTATATTAGGTTTAAAGATGCAAATGGAGAAGCGTGAGGAAATAAGGTCTTAGCAGCTCCAAAAAAGTACAATTCTGAAATAAGAATTTAGACATTTTGAAGTATTTTAGACTGGATCCATTCTACAGAAGATTTACTTTTGAAAAATCCAAGCTGAAGAATGAATGGACTTGTAAGCTTTATGTGGAGAGATGTATAAAGTGTTGGTAAATACTGTATTGTTACACCACTACGTTAGAAAACATTAAGCAATTACAAAGCAACAGATTTCACAGATTCCAAGAAAAAAACTCCAAACTTCTGCTGCTCTTTTGCAGGCATAGCTTTTGTAGTGTATAATTTACAGTAGTTCTAAATGAAGGAAAATCTACCCATTGCAGAAGTAGAAATCGCCTTTGCATCCTGCAGTATGATTTTAAAGATCCTAAAGCTTTACAATATCCATAACGTGTCATTAAACTGACTGTGAAAAGATGAATAAGAGATTAATTGCCCACTCACTTCTTCAAGCCCCTTATTACTGATTAAAAATTGTTAAACATGTGAATCTAAGATAAACAAGGTTTAATGACCTTATTGGTGTAAACTGTACTGTGATTGTCTGATCTAACCACACATTAGTCTCTTCGGCATGGACTAGATACTTGAGTTTCCTTTCAGAAGGAAAGAAAGGAGTTTCAGACCACCCATTGAGCTGTCTCACTGTGATGTTTAGGGCTGTTTCCGCATTTGATGATAGAACCAGAAGGTATGCATGTTCCACTATGAGGACATGTGGCAGTATTTTGGAAAATGCTTGCGTAACTTTGACCACTGAAATATACAGAGTTAAAAATAACCAGCATTCCAGAAATGCCTTATTCCTCCATCCACTATGATTTTATCATGCAAAATTCAGAGAAATTCTGGCAAGGAAATTAATCTCTTGATTTCTTGTAAATAAAGAAGGAACAGGGATTGCTTGGGAGGCAGGAGACATTCAAGGATGCAGAATTAAATCAACAGATATTGCACCTCCTTATGCAGCTGTAAATATTGATCTCACAGAGTAAACATAAAATTCAGGGAGAGTCACCTATCAGACAATTCCCAGGAGATCAAGGGAAAGACAAAAATAGCATGAAATATGAACACAGAAGGTGATCAAATAATTACAGATAGTCCAATTGATAAGTTTGTTAGGAATCAAAGCTTGAACTGTGTTTACTTCAAGACTTTTTATTATCTCCATGGGAAAAAGACAGAGTTGGAAAAGGATGTTATACAAAAGAGTCAAAAGGCTTCAGCTGTCCTTTCAACACTTGTATTATTTTTAATAATGGAGCAAGGGAGGAAGAGGGGCTTTTTTTAGGGAAAAAAAAAGTATGTAAACAATAGTTTGTTTGTTCCTTCTAAAATAGAACTGGTTTTGAAGCTGTTCTTTCCTCATCCCCTCTACATTCATGGTATAAATTGTTTCCTCTCTTCTTTTGATGTTTTCATTTGCTGCATTTTATGGTGAAAGATGCACAATCTTTTTCTGATCTTGATTCTGCAGGTTCCAGGGTTAATCCTCAGTTTCCTATCAGGGAATGCCACTAGAGGTACACTAACTGCTGGTATCTCCACTGCAAGCAACGTCATGGTTGTGCATCTGTTTTGTTCCTTCCTACTCCTGTGTATCCTATGTGATGATAAGAAGAGAGCATAGTCTATCTTGAACAAAGCACAGGGCCAATATTCAAGCTTGACTCCCCAAACAAATCTGACCCTGGGGAAGTCTATGTCCTTTCCACATCTGTGTTCGTAAAATCGTAGAATCGTAGAATGGCTTGTGTTAGAAAGAGCCTTAAAGATCACTTAGTTACAAATCCTATTCCCAGCAGCTGCTGTGGTAAGTACGGCATAAAGACTTAAAAATATAAGTGATGCTGTCTAAAACACTCTTAAGGAATATATCTGTTAGGATGTGATTCAGGAAATGCAGAGGTTTTGAAACTGAGGTAGGAACTGAGCAGAGCAGAAAAATCAAAGAAGAAAAAAGTACAAACCAAAATCACAGTATGTCAAAAAATGTGCAGGAAAGATGCCTGAAAACATGACACCCTTTCGCCAAAGATGATAGGGTTGTGGCTCTCAGGATGTAGATGGAATGATAGGAAGGTGCTTGTGCATGAAGTAGACTAAGAAAAGGAGGTCAAATCAAGCATTATGGACATGAAGGAAGGTGGAAACAAAACACTGTGTGTAGAAGATCAAATAGGATGGAGATAAACACTGGGATTTTACAAAGATAAGAAGTTTATTTTTGATACAGTAATAGGTAAATAATTAATATAAAAATGCAAAGAGAAGAGTGCAATCAGATTGCCTAGTCATGAACCTGATTCTACGAGCAGTGTTTTAAGTGGATGGAAGGAGGATGAAGCAATAGGACAATGTTTAAACACCCCAAAAGATGGAAGTCATATTATAAATGAAAACACAAGGAATGACAACTTCATGCTCTCCAGGCAGACAGAAAAACCTTAATACTTGGTACAGAAATAGAAGTAGCAAGAGAGAGAGAGAGGGCATAGTGTGGAGGCATCTATTTTTCTAGCACCTTGTTGCAAATGCTGATTGTAGTCTCTTCATAACAAAGGAGTCCATTGCTCTCCTTTGGGATATTTCATTGAATTCACTGGCAAGAAATCCCTAAACATTTTTTTGCAGAATGGAGAAAGTAATGCAGGCCATTATGTTAAGCCAGTCCAACAAAGTATCATTATTTCAACATAAATACTTTTTTTGCTGGCTTTTTTTTTTAATAGGATACAAAAAAGGCTGACACCCTTTAAATTAATACATCCAACAAAATCAGGATGAATAATAATAGGAGTTATTCTGTTTCTGGCTGCTCCTCAAGTCAGCAACAAAATATTTCACTGTGTAATAAATTCTTCTTAACTGTTTGTTTTTATGTTTTTATGCCACACGTAGAGCAGTAACAAATATTTAAAAGAAAATATGAGCTCCAGTAATACAGGTATATGAGAAATTCTCAGCAGAATTCTCCCAGATTTTGTTTTAGAAAAGAGGTGAGTATGATCTTACAAACTGTATGTTGGAAACATGTTGGTGCTGTAGTGTTATCATATATAAATACCTGTACTGCAATTTTGCACACATATAAAACAAATACAGTGCGTAAGTTTAAAAAGAAAGACAGAAGGAAAGAAAGAAAATAAAAAGTGGAAGTCATAATGTAAGACAAGGTCATGTCGCAAGAGGGATCACAATCCTACATCATCATTCAAGTCCCTAAAGGGGGCCTATAAGAAAGGGACTGTTTACAAGCATATGTAGTGATAAGAAAAGGGGTAATGGCTTTAAACTGAATGTAGGTACATTCCGATTGAGAAGAAGTTGGTTTAGTGTGAGGGTGGTGAGGCACTGGCACAGGTTGCCCAGAGAAGGTGTTGATGCCTCATCCCTGGAAGTGTTCAAAGCCAGGCTGGATGGAGCTTTGAGCAACCTGATCTAGTGGTAGGTGTCCTTGTCCATGGCAGGGGGGTTGGCATGAGATGATCTTTAAGGTCCCTTCCAATCCAAACCATTTGGTGATGATGATGCTAACAATTTCCCAACATCTGAGTGCATAGAGGGTGTACTTCCCTGGGCTTGGAGCTCTGCCACTGCCCAGCCTTGTTTTCTTTTGACACGGCATTGTATCAGCACAAAGACAAGTGAAAAGGGGAGAAAGTGAAAAAGGGAAGCCGAATCTCCCACTGTTGGAATAACAAAGGAAAATCTGAGACGTATCACCTCTGAGAACATGCAAAGTCCATTTATTTCACCAGTATAGTCTTGTAGGTGCCGGGACTGCAGTCACTCAGCTGTCTGGAAGTGAAGACAGTGGTAACTGTGGCATAACAAATGAAGCAACACACATTACATTGATTTGGATTATTGAATTAGCTAGTTTAGGGCTTGATTATTACAGCTGATGAACATTCTCAGGCCACAGATTTGCAGCTCTTACATATTCAGCATTTAGGCAAGTAGAGGTGATACTCAGGGATTTAAACACCAGACTAGAGGTCTTACTTAGGCTTGTTGGGTAAGCCCAAGCACAGTTCTCATTACTGTATGTTCAGGGTGTTCCTAGGGAAGGACTCCTGTATCTCTTAGCCTCAGACATCACTCTCAGTTTTTACTTCCACACTACATGTCCTAAGAAAAGTCAAAAGAATAAATGGGTATGCAAAATTAGAAGGAATGGACAAAACCACAAAACTGGAAAATCTGTGTAAGAACTGTCCATGTAATAATTTTGGATCCACTAATTATCTATTCCAATGAGAAATTCTGGGGTGGGGGTGGAGAAAGTAATGATTTACAGAAAATGGGCAAAGAAACCCAGGGCCTCAAAGTACAGTGAGGGCATTGAATTATAAACTGTTGAAGAAAGGAACCACCACAGTAAATCCAAATTTCAGCAGATGGTCTTGGAATACAGCACAGGCAATTAGCACTCTCCCTTGCTCTTGTACCACAGCAGACAAGAAGAGATAAAATATTCAGCTGGAAAACAGATCTACAGTCAGACATCTTCGCAGAGATAAATTGAAGCCTACTGTTTTAGTTAACTAAGAGAAAACATCTCATTAAAGAAAAGGGAAATATTAAGCAGTTCCCTATATTTATCCTCCACGGATGAAAGGATGATTAGAGTCACTTTTAATTAAATCTCCAGCAGTATCCAATTACACAAATGAGAAAGTTTACCTAGGGAGCAATATTCATGAGATAGAGGTAAATATTCATAAAGACCTCATAGGATCCCTATGAGCACCCTCCTAAAAAAGCATGCTTTTTTTCCTCTGTCACCTCCTGGAATCTGTGTTTGGACAACATTCTGCCTAAGTGCCAGACACCAAAGAGAAATGAACCCTTAGAAAGCTGAAATGGGGAAGAAATTAAGGTAACTGATGACAAATAAACTAAAAGCCTTTCTTTCTTTTTCCTTTCTTATTTTTTCTTTTATTTTCAAGGCTTTGGTTCACACTCAGAATAACAATACCAGAGACATCATTTTTCAATATGATTTTTTTGTTTCAGAGTAAACTCTTCCAGCTGTTTGTGGTGACTGTCCAGGGGGATTTAAAATTATTTTCCACACGATAATGACTGGCCAATTTTCCACTGTTCTCAGTGCAAGGAAATGTCATTTAATTATTGCACACAAAATGGCTTCTTTGTGGACCTCCCAGTCGTGGCACTGTTGATACCTCACATATTTTGTGAAGCCTTTCAGACTGACATCTTGATAGAGAAAAGATACTGAGTATGAAATAAGATTCTGTTACATCCTATATGGCCCCAAATCTCATGGTTATGAAGAAATAATTACATTCTTTTACAAGCCTATGCCTGCCCATGAGGGGGATAATTTGTAAAGACCAAGAGGCACCAGCAAAGGGACCAAGCTGCAAGAGGAAATCATTGCATTTAGTTTAGCCGTATGCATGCAGTCCAGTGCCAAGGCTATGAAAAAATCAGAAGGTACTGTGGAAGAAAAAAGATACCCTCCCTCAGGAAATGAGTGGGTCCTTTTCCAAGGAATTATAAGAAACCTGGAAGCTGCTATCACAAGGCTGGTGATTTCAGAGTGTGAGACCTGTCATGAAAATTGTCACAGCCTTTCCCTGAGAGGACAGCGAAAGGTACACCACAGCATGCTGAGCCCAGCAAAGCTCCCAGAGAGATGCTGAATAGCTCATCTGCTGTGGCCAAAACCGTTACCCCAGTGTTTGGACTCAGAGGGATGGTACAGAGGGAATTTTTTCTGCCTCTTCCCCAAAATTAATTTCTTGTCTGAACGGGTTCATCTTGCACACTATGGTATCTCTTGAATTGTATTACTTCTCATCAAAATAAAAGGTTTTTACAGAGGTTGCTTTGTACATGTCACCAAACTTTCACGTGTTTTTGTCTGTGTATTACCTGGGCTACATCCAATATCTCTGTCACCTTCAGACAGTTCTTCCTTTTAATTCACATTTCCATCAACATTTCTGGCGGGCCTACAGTGAAATATTCCCTAGCTTTTATGAATGTGAGGAATGTGGTGGTGAACCACAGGATTCCCCCACCTACAGCTCCCCCTTTCAGCTGCCAGCTGCTTGTCAGATTTTAATTAACGAGAAAGTTACTAGGAGTTATTCATGCTGGTTCCCTCTGTTCCTCTCTGGAGAATTTCTAAATAGTATTCAGAGCATTGAACCTACACTTTCTCTTTTTTTTAATGCTCTTCTTCACAGCAGCCAGTGAAAAATGTAAAAAGTGATGAGTTTCTGCACCCAGAGCTCAGTTAATAGAGAATTATGTCCACCAGTTACAGATGTGGCATATAGGACCTCCCTTTCTTCCAATTCCTCCTCCTGTTTCCTACACAAAATGAATCGAGAGGACTTCTAAAAATTATGTTTGCTCAACTGTAAATATCTTAATAAATATTTTAGTTTTTAAAATATCAGGAATATAATTTAGATGAACACACAGAAGGACTACCTGCACTGGGAAGGCCAATATGGACACGAACAAGTAAAGTTTTCACTGGAATGAGAGGAGGGCTCCTGAAGGCATTTTCTCTAGCAAAGTCACAACAACTGATAATGTGAGTTTATTTCTCCTCCCTCTGAGCATCCCCCTATAACAAATAACTTTTTTGCCTCCATGTGACTTCCTGGAATTCAGAATTTTCTGGGCAAATGCTGCTAAATGTCTAGTATCATATCAGAAAGTCTGAAGAACAACACAGGAGTACAAGAAAGAGAAAACTTGTTTCAAAGTATCAGCAGCCAGTGAATATCCTCAACTGTAGCCTATCCCTGAAATCTAACTGAGAAAGGGGTTTTATGGTACTGCTAAATGGGAAGGTTGTACTTCTCTCTGTTGGCTACCAGCCTTTGAAAATTATTAAAAGGCATCAATATGCAGCAGTCATTCTAAGGAATCCAACAGAGACTCAGAGAGCATTTCTGCACTCAGTCCTAAAAGGCAAAAACAAATGATAAACAGTTGGTTACAACAAACAGCAATTTAATAGACATAGCGTTTGATAAGATGCAGATAAAATCTGATGTACTTTGGAACCCCAAGTAGCTGTCCCATGCTCTGAGTGTGAGAGTTTCCATTATAAACCCTGTTTTGATGCCCTCAACCAACCCTTCATTCTAAGTTTCTGCAAAGAGCTCCTTCTTGTGTAATGTTTCTGCTATGTGGAATCTGGCCAGAGAAAATCTGGAAAGGAAGGAGAGAGGCGAAAGAAGCTGGAGGTTATTCTCACAGGTATGGTTAAAAGAAAGGACTTTGTGAAGCATGCTATCTTTTCTAACACATTATCTATCTTTTCTAAGACTGTGTTTTACTGTGTTTCTGATTTGCACTTCACTTTTCCTTTTTAGTTTTTCCTGGTTGTTTTTCATTAAGAACTAGAATGGAGAACACAGTTTTGGTTCAACTTCAGCAAATGACTTCATGGCCCCCACTGCCTGAGCACTTCCATGGAGCTGGTGGTGTAAGCATTTCTAGTCATGTGAGATAGTAATGGTCCAATTTATGCATCCTCTCCCTTTCAGATAAAAAGCGCGGTCATGTGGATGGAACCTGTCCTATATTAAAAGAAAACCAAGCTTCTTAGTGATTCTTCTAGTTCCTCCACTCTATACTATATGGAAATAATCAATTCCTTTCCATCATCAGTAAGATCCATGGCATTTCCTTCACAAGTACTGTGAGTAAACATTGAATATACATGGATAGACATTGCAAAGCTTTGTAGACCATCCTACAAAACCTATGATAGTTGCCATCGTGAATGCTAAATAGTCTGTGAGAACCAACCACATTTTTATAAGGTCTACAGATGTTATACCACCCAGTTACAGTCACCTTCTCCGGCCTTAGTCCACTTATGAACTGTTTTTCCTTTTCTTAATGTTTTGTCTGTGCTTGAAATGATGCTGCAGTAAGACTCTAGGTGAGAGTATCCTCAATCCAACCTTCTCTTACCTATTCACTAGTTAAGGAATGATGTTTTGATTGACGGGTTTAATGTGAAGAAGAGGTGAAGGCCATTTTTCATGGCCAGGAAGTGTGGAGTTGGTCTTCAGAAGCTCTATCTGCAGTAAAAGTCACATCCTTCTGATCTTCTGCAAAGTTCTTGTAAAGAGACAATTGACAGCAAACCACCTGAACAATTGTAAGCCTTGTAAAGCAGCGGAAAAGTAAAACACATTCAGTGTCATGCAAATCACAGGGCTAGCTCCTAGGCAAGATATGCGTGTCTGTAAGAATGAGAAATGGCCTTCAGCTCTGTGGACTCAGAATTGCAGCCACACACAGTTGCACAGCTCCCCACATGAACACAGAAGGGCAGAGGTTTCCAGAAGTACATGGGGGATTTAGGCACGCAGTACCCAGTTCCCAAAGCTGACCAGAGGATTCATTCAGATAGCCCTCATTGGAAATCAGACTGGATGAAATCAGACAGTTCTGCATAGCTGAGTCTCCTGGGTGGTGTGAAATTTTCAATCTATGCAACTGCATGCTTCATTTGTTTAAAGGACAGAAACTGCACAGACTTTAGACTAGGCCTGACAAAATTCATATACACGGGAGGATTTGGAATATTCCAAATAAATTGCTGTTGGCCTGGCTTTACTTAGAGGCTACAAGCTTCTATTCATCAGCAGGCTCTTTTCACTCTTTGTTTTCGTCCTTTGGAATGTTTCTGTAAAGCAGCTTATAAACTTTTGGCTTCAAATAAAAAGATGCTAGGATTTTTTGTTGTTGTTTGGAAGGGGTTTTTTTAAACCTATTGCAACAGCAACTGCAAGGTCTCTACTTCCACCAGGACTCCCCCTGAGAGTTAAAACCACAGTCAAACAAAAGAGAACAGGGAACAGAGAGGACAGAGAAATCCCCTACAAGCCTCTGAGGAAATCGACTCATCTCTTTATCAGCATTTGGCTTCTATACACCCCAAAGATGATTCAGAATGTTCTGAGGTTGTCCCATGCAGGAGGTGGTGGTTACAGTGTTACAAAGGCTCTTCTGTCAACTTCACAGATGCCTGTAAATTGGCTTTTATTTCCTCAGCTACTTCAGTTCTGAAGAGGGGCTTCTCTTTTATCAAATCGCATGTGTCCAGCCCATCTGATTCATACTATTCTGGCATTCCCTCTGTGCACTAATTAAGGTCTTTAGTTACCAAAAAAAACCAGTTAACACTATGCATTCAAGGTTCCTCATGTGCTCCTCAGTTTAGGGTACATTTTAATGATTTAAGTCAAATGGCAGCCATGCAATGTAAGTAAGAGCATACAGCTTGCCTTATCAGATCAGACCATTGGCCCATGAAGTCTTGCTTAGAGAATACAGCACCTGATTTGAGAAAGGAAGGTAAAACAAGTGAAGTATTATCCCTCTTAGGTAAGTCTACAACACTACCCTCCAGGAAAAAATTCCTTCCTTGCACCTGTGGTGATCAGATCTCCATAGTCTAATTAAAAAGGGCTTCTCAGCTCAAACCACGCAAAGAAAGAATGTATGAAAATTGATAGAAAAAGGATAAAGAATAGGAAGATGCCAAGAAGCTTGGAGGGAATTTCCATTTACCAAACTTGTAAGAAATTGCAGAGTTAAAGACAACCAGAAAAGGTTTGAGCACTGCAGGTACAATATGAGATAATGTTCACACTAACTGCTAGCACAGCATCAGCACAGTAACTCAAAGTAATATATATGGATGAGGTTATGTGTCTCTGACCTTTACCTGTCATATAGTTTCACTGCAGACATTAACATGGTCTCTAAAGGCCTGACTGACAGAGATGTGGTCATTCTGTTCCCATTTCACTGACAGTGGATTAATACTTACTAGTAGATAGCAAATTAATCTGGAATGTAGTGACCTCTTTGTGATGTCATTGTAAGCATCCATTGCATAGCTGTAAGGTCACTGTAAGGACATGTCTTTTGGGAGCCCAAAAGTGCCTAAAAAATACAGTTTTCAAGAGGAGTGTGATCACTTGGGATGTTTAAAAATCAGTTCATCTTAGCTTCCCCTCAATCATCATGTAATCTGGAATGAGTGTTCAAAAAATGTAAGCTTTTAGGACTGTATCATGAGCTGACTTCTCCAACATATGTACTAATTACTTGAATAGGAGAATGTCATTCTGTAAAATAATAAATGAAGTCATCTTTTGCTTATGAGAACTACCAGCAGGATTTGCTTTGCAATGCCCTTATTTGTTAAACTTCTGGAACACAGGACTCTGTACAGAATTGTGTGGTCTCCCTTATCATTGTTTTTTTGCATCCCTTAAGTTCAGAGACATTAGCAGGGTGTGGCTTTTTTTTCCATTAAAGGCTGTTTTGGGTAACAGAACTCCAAGATCTATTTCATTATGCTAAGAGCTAAAGGCCTTGTAATAATAATTTCTCTTTGGCAGCATCACAGTCAATTTCATTGATGTTACAGTTGTTTTAATTCTCTTTTTCAGGGGTGAGAAAAGTTCCAGTAATTCTTCTGAGATGATTTCTCCATGCCTTTCATCTTGTGCCGCAAAAGCGATTGCCAGGGAACTATCCAAGAAAGAAATGTAGATAAGCAATACCACCATCAGAAGGAAAGGGAAGGGAGAGGAAGGGAAGGGAAAGAAAGGCAGAAAATACTTGATTTTTTTTTTTTAAACTCAAACAAAAGCAAGAGCAGCTGGAAAGTTGCTGAGAGGAACAACTATGTAAATCTACAAAATTTCCAACACTGGTATGGATGCAGAGGTATTGATGCACCGGTTACATTGTGTGCATATGACTGGTTAGAAATTTTAAAGTTTGTGGAAATATTAACTGCAAGCAAGGTGTCTGGCAGTAGTGAACTAAGCCATAAACACACACACATAATACGTAAGTGAGTGATTATAACAATGATAATATGACCTTTTCCTTATATTCTTCAACTCTTTCTTTCACCCTTAGCATTCAGCGTATCGGAGGGCAGAGCTGAAGATGAGTTTTTCAAGCTATTTTTAAGTACAACACAGAATTTGTAAGAAATTTGCTGGGACACCTCAGGAAAAAAAAAAGACCTGTTGAAGCCTTTCTGGCTGTGAAGGAAAGCCTCCTGGAGCAGTCACCAGCTGTCCATCCACCTATCTAAAGGAGAACTTCCAGCCTCACCAGCTGTGCTGCAAGGCTGAGTGCTTACAGGTGTGTGACAGGGAATGCTCTGGCTGCATCTGAGCCTCTTCTTGATGTAAAGGAAGTGGGAGAGGCTACCAATCAAGAAAGCTTCCCAGGATGCTTTTCAAGGAAATATAACTTATTCATTCTGGGTTCATATATCCTTTACTTGTGGGAGTTGAGCTCCTAAATCTTCAAGGTACTTCTAGAAGTATTTCTTTTTAATATGAATTTATTCTTTTTGGAAAACTTACCAAAATGTTAATAAATCCTAAGTTAGTAGAGTTACACCAAATTCGACCTTCTCTATTGCTGCTAGGAAGGAGAGTTGTTGGCATCAGTTGAATTGAAGGGGATTTCCTTTTGTTTTGCAATGTATGTGCAGACAAGCAGGCACCAAGCTACAAGTGAGTAACTTTCCCACTAATCCTCCAAGGCGTGTGACAATATGACCCTGAGCTTTTACAACTAAGAACATTATGGTATGTAAATATTATGAACATATATGGTAAGTGCTGTACTTGCTGAAAAACATAGAAAATGATTCCCGGGAATGCCTAGTTGACCATAAAGTTGCACAGATTATTCTTTTTTGGTCCACATTATTCATCTCTGTTCAAAAACATGATGATATATTACATGCAAGTTCACTGAGGCAGGAATTTTGTCTTGCTCCCTTTATTTCTCAATTAAGATCTGTTTTATTTTGGATATAAATAATAAAAATGAAAAATAAAAAATTACTGTGTTGTGTTTGTCACTACATTCTTTCCAAAAAAGAGAAATAAATAATCACTCGTTGAACTGGGAACATTTTAACTGCTAGCTGGAAATCAGAATGCCACTAATTGTGCAGTAAACATTAAATGATGACAAAGAGTGTGACTTGTTCTCTGCAGTCACGCACTGAAGCAACTGAAGGAAATCTGTTATTATTTCTTTGAAAATGTTGTGGCATCCATTGAACTCACTGGTACATGGGGGGGAAAAAAGTGAAAAAAAGAGTATTGTTTTAAGTCTGTGGGTAGAAACTTCCCCACACCATAGAACGTCACCTTTTTATGAAGAAAACATAGCACTAGCACAGAAACAATGTTCAAAACCTAGGTTTATTTACATACAGAAGCTACAGCAGAGCAGATGAGGAAAATAAATGCAGTGAAAATTTACTGATTTTGCAATGGAAAAGTTATTAATATACTTTCAGTAACAGTCTCAACAGTTAAAAGGGCCGTGTAACAACTACTCATTTTATAAGAACATATTCTATGTACTGTGGCACATGATATCCTTTAAAAGTCTTCATTCCTTAATATGTGTGTGTGTGTGTGTGTGTGTATTTCAGTGAATTCTTCCACTTCTCACTGTGTGTATTCTTGATTTGCAATTCAGCTTTCAATATTGATAGAGACTTGGAACCTGCATCCCACAGAGAAGTCCCAGGAGTGTAGATTTATCCATGGAATTATACCAAGAATAAATTAGACCATGGACCTCAGAGGCACCACTCACAAGGGTATGAACTACTGGCTAGGTTCCATAGTATCTGTACTTTGGTTATTTCCATTTACTTTAGTTTTACTTGATTAGATTCCAGCACTTGGTAAACCTTATCTTTTTTCTTTTTTTTTTTTTTTAAGAATATATTTGCATATCAAGTACATTTTTCACATCCTTGTTCACATCCTTTTCACATCCCTGTTCAACTTCTGCAAAAGGCTCTTAATAAAAAGGGAACTTGCAACTTTGCATGTAATGTAGCAAGAACCAAAATACCACTACGTATTGGGAAGAAGCATTGGCTGAGGGAAGAATACAATGCAATTATCCAGATGAGCTTTTAATTAAATGTAAGATTATTAACTGAGGTAAGAGCACTTCCTGTAGTGTCAATGAACACATTATTTCTGCATTTTTCCAGCATGATGAAATGCTTGTGAGTGATGGTTACTGTTAGGTCCAGATCAGGAACAACAGCATCCTGCCCTCAACTCCTTCCTCCGCTTGACGCTCCTTGCTTCTCCTGTTAATATGCACTTAACTCCTGGTACCCTACCATTCTTCTGAGGGCCTTAAAGCTCCTTGACTTTCTTTGTCATGCCATTATTACTCAGTTATCAATTTGTTCTTATAAAAATGTCTGTATTGAACTTTTTTTTTTTTTTAATAGAGGGAAAAAAAAAAAAAAAAAAAGACAGCAGCTGTGGAAAGACATGGGACCAAAATGGCTTTGTAGCAAGGACTGGCTCCTGCCACCATTTGCTGAAGAATGCAGGGTTTAGTTTTTAAAATGGGAAATAAACATGTATTTCACACAGACTGGAATTTTCAGTATGGCTGTAGCTGAAAACAAATAATAAATAGAAATGCTGGATCTCTTGGTCCATGATTGCTGGCAGTGCTTTGGAACATTTGAGGATTTGTTAGGATTTGCCCTTGTGAGGAATTATGTCCTCAGGGGGAAGTTCTACAGAAATCAGAAAGATTTTCCTTTTAAGGTCTTATTCAAACCCCCTTGAAGGCAAGGGAAAAAGCTCCTGTTGAGTCTGTAGGCTTAGTTCAGGCCCATGAAGCAGTCAGTTCAGTGACAACTAATTTTTCACCTCTGACAAAAAATTAGAATTGATCAATTGATTAAAATAATGTGCAAGTACTTCTGCAAAATTATTTCAGTGTATATTTCACTGTTTGTTGTTCTTAAGCTCATGTCATCTTTTGTTCACAGATATTCAGGCTAACTCATGATTTAGTCATGAAATGTTTGAAAATACCAGAGGTTCAAGAGTTTTTGGACGAATGATCAATCATCTGGAAATTCATCACAGAAGTCCTTTATACAGTAGCTGTCATCATTGCAGTCTTTTGTTTAAAGAGTATCAGCCACTCAACTGGAAGCATGAACTACATCCAAGATTTGTGTTAAAGCTAAGGTTATAAATCACCTTCTAAAGGAAAGAAATATTTTTGGACACCAAATAATCAATTACATAAATTTTAAAAGCCCCAGAGGTTAAAATTTGAGTTTCAGTGCTATTTTTTTTCACTAAAGCATTAACATATACACATGTATATAAAGCTATACAAACCATACAGAAAGTTAAGTATTATGTTAACAAGATGGCAAGAGCTAAAATAAACTTCTACCCTCAGAACACCAAATTTCATCCAAAAGCAGCTGATGCAGGCAAGATGTTTGTACCTAGTAGTATATCAAACTGTGATACAGCTGTCTCAGAAGCCAAGATGGTTGTGGCTCTGCAGTTAGGACCATGCTCATCTACACTCTGTTGCAGAATACCGAAACTCCAGCAGGAACAGCAGGATGAGCTGTGTGCCTATTCCCCTGCTGCCAGTCAACAAATAAATACAAATGGCATGATTTTGTCAGTATAACGACCAGGCACTGTGACTAATGAAAGGCAGACACTACTTGTCCTGCTCTCCCAGAAGTCGGTTTTCGTAATTCCCAGCTCGTGGGTACACAGGACAGCTGTGGGCTGCAGTATCTTCAGTGGTCATATCCAAATCCCGCACAGCTCATCATGAATCAGAAACCTAAGCCTGCATACCAGTTTTATGAGATGTAAGCAGTTTTAAAATATGGAATTCAGGCCAGATTTATACTGAATCTGGCACCTTCATACTGAATGACCATGGAAGAAGCAGGAACAGTAGGGTGTAAAGAGGATCTTGGGAGGAGTGCTTTTATAACCATACTTGGTGATATAGAAGTGAGGTTCAAGTGCATTCTTCACTCCGAGATCAGGAGGGAGTTCTACCTTCAGCTCACTCCCTTGTTCAGAGCAGCACAATAGGGTGGGTTCATTGTTGTGGTTTTTTGCATTATCCAGCAGCACACATTGAAGATGGCTGGCAGGAGAATACTCAGCTCAGTGCAAAGCTGTCCTGACCTAAGAGAACAAATCCCATGTTCCAGCCTCCCACACACAGTGGTCCTGAACATGCTTGTCTGTTACACAATAATCATATTAATAGCTGTTTACCAGAGATACCTCTCCCTATCCCTATTAATTATTTCACATTCTGTATTCATCATGCAGTAATCCAAAACTGTGATTTCCACCCTAACTGAGGGCCAAAGGAATCTTCTGGTAGAGTGCATTTTTCTTTTATGGAGGGAATCAGAGAAGTAAGAACAAGCAACAGAAGAGATGCTCTCAAGTAATGGAGAATTCCCCACTCTTTTTTCGGTTCTGTGTAATAGGTGTACATAAAGAGCAAAGACAATTCTTAGTGAAAATTAATATTCTTTTTTGGGAGTCAGAATTGAATCTGGATTGGCGCTGATTTCAAATGCAGATGCTGGCATGGAGTAAAATTATTTTTCAAACACTGAAGCTTTCCCTGGTAAAGTATTTAAGGTTGCATTTTCAGCCTAGAAGGAAAAAGTGATGAAAAGTTCTTAAAACTGAAGAAACAAAATCCTTGATTCTGATCCAAAGCTCTGCAAAACAGGATCCCATATGGTAATGGGTAATCTTAGGAGAATGGGGGGGGGGGGTAAAATGGGTAAATTTTCCTTCCTCTCTTCCTTTCCCCCCTTTGGTTTTCTAAGTTGCATGTAATATGTCATGGGGCGAAGTCTCTGCCGAAGATGTCCTTTACAAACACACTTTATTCTTTGTGGCTCTGTAAGGAAATCGGTACCTTTAGATACTATTGAGTATTATTATTGATTGATCATATTGTTAAAGGATTTTAA
>NW_020955728.1:1122758-1249744 GCF_003031625.1 Empidonax traillii | reverse complement strand
TTAAAGGATTTTAAACAAGAAAATGTCCGTGGTGTCCCAAGTAGGCTCTGAAAACTAAGGCTTTTAAAGAAGTCAGTTGTCTGAACAGACCCTTCAAAATGAAGTCTAGTGTTTCCAGTCCACTGGCATAGATGGTCTTTCCCCATATTTTACATGAAAAATTGTCCCTTTGGGAATGAGTTCAGTCTATTCTCCTTCACATTTAAAAGTAGCTTTACACTTGTAGGGAGCCACTGGCTACTCATCTGTGGAAGGGTTTTCACAGGGTGGCTTGACAGACCTCTTAACTTTCATCCTGAACATTCAGGCCTTAGAAGAATGGGGATCATAAAACATACTGTCAGCACACATAATACATAATGGCAATATTTCAAAGATGACTTGCAAATTCAAGAAATGTGCAAAAATTGCAGACAGTTGCTGGGTGTCAGTTATGCTAGCTGGCAATCTGTCTTTTTTGAAGTTGTATTTGGCATAAGGTGATATAATTCAGCCATAATATATTTTGTTCATAATTCAGTTCATAAAGTTGGTATAATTAATTTTATTTCTACAGGTTTCTCTAAGAACTGTATAAATCCAGACTAATGGAAGAGGCTGAAAATTGTTGTCATTTACAGTTTTGGGAGTAATTTACTCTCCATTTATAATTTATTAATTTGGTAGTAACTGGTACTACTCAATTACCACCTCAGTCTACTAATCACGTCTCTCCTGGACCAGGAGAAAAAGACATTGTATGGTGACACAACACAGCAACTGCCAGGTTAGTCTGGATACTGAAGAGCCAGAGATTCTTGCAAGGTTTTGCAAGGTTCGTTTTAGTGTTGCAAAGACTCCCATAAAATTCATTGGAAGTAGAACTGGACAAACCAAACTAGGAAAGAGAATCAATCAAATATGATTGTGTGGCAAAAGCCAAGCATTCAGGAGAAATACGAAATATATAGACTTTCATTCAGAACTCAGAGACAATAAAAACCCCCACCCTGAAGTATTTTGGATTCAGAAAGCTCTTGTCCTTCTGGCTTGACTTTTTCCAGTGTTTCTCCTCTGAATGGACTTTAACAGACTAGAGATGTCTACCAGAGATGGACTTCAGACAAGTCACCATGTCTGTCCCATGGGCTGCCTCATTTCATAGACCCAAACTCCGTAAGCTTGCTGAGCCATAAGAAGTGGAGAAAGGGAACCTGAACCTATCAAAATGCTTAGGAGAGATGAGGGTGGAAGTTTTTTTCCACAATATTTCAACTTTGACTCTTTCTTAAAATAAACCCAGAGTTTTCTGAACAATTTCTGAGGAAATTTACCTGCCAAATTAATTTTCTGCTCTGTAATAGCTCTCCTGGATTGTGCTCTGCTGTCTATTTTCTTCTGGGAAGAATAAAGCACTATTCTTGAAAACCTCTGTAGCTCCCTAGTGAATAACTTGAATCCGTTCACCCCACACCCATGCCATGTTTAAGTATGTTGGCTCAGACAAGAAAGATGATGTTTTTCAGAAGTAATAATTTACATAAGTGAGACCTTAAGCCACGTTCAGCTGACAAAGGAGCAGGGTTTTTTTTATGGTATGAAAGCAGTTTTACAGTTTTGGAGTATATTTTTGTATGACTTGTACAGTGAACATTCTCCTCTGTAGCTCCTGTGTAGTATGGCTTCTACAGTAGAATGGGTTTTTTTGGTTCATTTTGTGTATTATACAGTGAACCACAGAAATGCCATATTATTTTACTGAAAAAGAATTAAATGTAAGTTAACACTTAATAATTTTTATTTAATTTTGATTAGCAGGTAAAACATACTTTAATTACATCAGAATAAAAACTGGAACTTGAGCAATTATTTAAATACACCCCTAGAGTATAGTATCATTTAGGGCCGGACTCCCCTCTGATGTTGTGTGGAGGCTTTTTAGAGTGAAACATTTAAAATAACAGCTAATTTGTAACATATACACACACATATGAAACACATTATTTTTAGAGCATTATTTTTACTATGTATCTTGAAATACAGTGTGTGTGTATATTCGTTTAACACAACCTGAGCTCTTGAAAAACTCAGCTCAAATTCCAGTGATTATATATTACTTCTAAAGAAAAATACAAAAAAGAAGAGGGTGGTTGTTGTTGTAAGAATTTTAATGGGCATCACTGTTGCAAATGGCAAGAGCTATGCAAGTCTTAGAAACTTTTCTTCATGCCAAGGATAGAAGTTTGCATTACTTTGGCGTGCCTCATCTCAACCACCTGGTATTTCTATTGACCTACCCTATAGTCTAGCTTTGGATGTGGTATTAAGCATACCAGAGGAGGTGCCAGCCTGGGATTTTTTTTTTCCCTGCTGCTTGTCTCCTGCATCCACAACATTATGCAGACTCCAGTCCATCTTTGTCCCTGAGGCATCACCCCATGTTAGTTTTCTACCATGAAGAAAACCATGAAGAACAACTCATAAAGAAGATCTATTTTTTTCAGAGTACCAAATATCTCCTGCAGACTTCTGCAAAGCAGTGTCCAGTATTTTTGTTGAGAAAGGTAAAAAGAAAAGGGCTCTAAGTTGTGCAGATTCAGACGTAATCGTTCTTTTTGCTGAGGTGCTGAGCAATTTCATCTCTGTCAATTAATTCAGCGGTGGGATTCCAACAGTTCCGAAAGTTGGTTCTTTGGATTTCAAAAGATTTAAGGGAAAAAAAAAAAGAAAAACAAATCAGCCAATCAAAATATCCAGCTAACACCCTTAAAAACAACCTAGGTTAATTCTTTTACTATTTAGTAAAGTTGTTCAAATGAATGCTACAAGATAAAATCATGGTGCTTTCTGAAGTGATAACTTGAAAGGCAAGCAGTCAAATTTAGATTGGTCAAAATGAAAAGAGGCAGGATATTGTCTGTGAGAAACTGGTTTATCAGAGGTATAGGAAAATCTGGTTGTCCTCAAAAAAAAAAAAAAAGAATATTTTGCTGACTGAAAAAAAGATATTTTTTTTGCCCTCCATCAAACATTATAATAACAGCATGGATTTCAGTGCCATAATATGATTACAGCTGCTAGAAGGGTATGTCAGGACACAGACCAAGTCATTATAAACCAAGATTACCTCCATCTGCTGATGTCAGCAATTATCACAAATAAACTAAAATAATTTTTAATAATGTTCAGCTGCTATGATGATTTGTTTGTTGTTGTTTTTTTTTCCCTTTCCTATTTTCCCTTTTCTTTCTTTTTTTTTTTTTTTAAATTGAAGAAAGGGAATGAGTTTGGGAGAATTGCATTGGTTATTATAAGTACAGCCTGTACTCCCTCTAAGTGCTTGACCCTACATTCTTTCTTTTATATGAGATGAAACTCATTTTCCTTGGGCTAGCATTAAATGAGAACACCATGGAAGTTTGTGTCATTGGCAGAGGTGAAGGGTGGGCTGGAGTGAATGATCTAATTGAGCTTCTCCATCTTTATGTTCTTTCATGCTGTGAAGTTCTGTGATGAGCTGTTGGTTTAATTTTACAGGACCTCAGTGGCCATCTTGTGAAATCTGGCTAGCAAGAACATAATGGAGCTTACTGCATTATTATGGCTAGGTTAGCTAAGTTATTTGTTTGTTTAGGAAGGAGCATGATCAGTACAGAAATCATAAAAATAAAGATAGTCTTCATTAACACTTTAAAAGTGAACATATATCTTCAGTGGGTCTTTTCCAATCATCCATCCCTTCTGACATATTCATGGCAGAATTTGAAAGTGTGAACACCAAAAGTCTTTAAAAACCTAGAAAAAGACTGGACCTGGTATTTGGTAGTATTTTTAAAATATACAATAATTATTTTCTCTCAGTATTGCAAAATGGATTTCACAAATTATTTGCATTAAGGAAGCTTCACTGCATAGTTTGCACATCACCAGGAAGCTATTTTGAAGAATAAACTCAGAAAAAACCTCTTCATCTGTGGTTTCAATTTTATTTGGTCCTCATCAAATACTTGAAATGATTCATTGTTCCTCTGTGCCCAGGGGAACTTGTCTGAAAGAACTAGAGCAGGTAAGGAAGTCACGTTCTATTTGTCTTCATTCATTGTAAATTACTGAACTTTGAGTTATGACTGTTACTATCAGGACATTATTGCACTCCTACCACCATTAAAAAAGAAACATTCTGGAAAAGTGAGGAAATCATTGCAGGAATATATATAAATAACTTAAATTTCTCTCCTGCTGACCCTTCCAACTGCACCTGCCAGCTGATGGTCTTACTTGAATCCTGGTACAGAGAGTGCGATAAATTGCCCAGAAGATCAAACTAATTAAGTAGCTGTTATTGTTAAGAATGCCTTTTAAAAATGAAAAATTGGGTAGTATTTAGCACTCAACACTTATACACTGAAGTACATAACCCGGATGAGCTAATCTTTAAAACTGACATAGAAATGAGCTAATGTTTTTAGGGAATTATATGCACAATATGGTAAGAAATCACTAACAACTAAAAAAAAAAAAGAAAAAAAAACCAAAACAAAAAAGCCCGACCAACCAAACAAAAAAATACTAAACACACCACCAAAAACTACTCAGTTGCTGGCAATAAAGAATTACCAAGTTGCAAAATGCATTAACTGTTTTTTGGCTTGTTTGTATCATCTGTTTTGTGCAGTTTCACATGACAAGTTCATATCTTGGCACCAGCACTGAAATAGTGTTTGGTGTGACAATGTGTACCTTTACAACCTCCAGAAGGAAAAAAACAACAACAAACAAACAAACAAACAAACAAAAAAAAAAGACAAAAGATTTATCTCTGCAGAACGATCAAAAAAATACTGAATAGTCTAGAAGCAAAACTATGTGCTTTCTCCATATGTGCATCCACCTATTTATACTCACATATCCAAGCACACAAATGCACATATATCAATCTCAGTAACAGAGTTTTGGTTTTAAAAGCACGAAGTTGGCCTCAGGAGCTAAGAAACTGAATTTGTGAGCTGTTAAATGTCAGAGCTGACCTCTGGGATTTTGAGGAGGGATGATGTGGTGAAGGGCAGGCTTCAGGTCATGTTTTATACAAGAAGTTTAATTGTTCTGGCTGGGAAGCAAAAGTGACTCATTTACTTGAAGTGGGTCCCTATCTCCCAATGCAGATTTCGAATGGAGGAGGATACTGCTAGCAATAATATCTTTAAAAAAATTGGACTGTTTTACTTCAGTATTTAACTACTTCCATTCAGATTCATTTGTTTTGGACACATAATTTGATAGTGTTCCAATGATAGCAAAAAACAGCGCTTTGGTCAACCTTCTTGAACCCAGGCAAGTCTTTTTGTTTTGTTTAAATCAGAATTTTTTTGCCAAAGAAAATTGTAAGCTAGTGGGCTCTTTCTGAGCCTTTTATTGAAAAATGTAATAAACTATTTAACTGTATATATTGTAAAGTCATCGTGACACTGGGTTTGTGGTGTTGCTCTTTTCATTTTCCCTCCTGTCTCAGAAAGCTCCCTCTACAGATTATGCATGTGCATTTTGAGTCATGGCAGAAGATGAATAACAGATTTGTGTAAAAAAATAACACATTTAGCTTTTTTAGTAGAAACTGATTTATTAACAAAGGGCTGTCACTCATATCAGTTCAACTTGTATCCTTTAACCACTTTCATTTGGTAAGCTCATATTTCTAGATTACCAACTTATTCCCAGTCTTACCTCCGGTTTCGGTTTTGATAACTCCTATTTTTTGGTGATATATTTTCTGTAAACTATGAATACAAATAAAGAACTTCGCCCTAGAAAATGTAAATATATTTTGTACTTTCTGATTCACTTATATTTAAAAGACTATAAATAATTTATGGTTAGAAATACTTGTTTCAAAATGCTTTTAATAATCACAAAGGTTAAATATGCTATCACTGAAATGTGACAACCCACTGTCACTGAGACCCTGGCCATATACTGAAATAAAAGTGAGTTTTGTTATAGAAAAAGGGAAATGCCTGAAGAGGACAATACCATGCAAAGCACCCACTTCTCACTGAACAAGCATTTTAAACCTGAAGTTAAGTCTTCATTTCAAGTTGCCTAGAAAATCTTTTCACCTTTACAGAAAAATACAGCCTCTCAGAAAGATTATTGAAGCCAAACCTAAAAATGCTTCACCGGGCATTTAATATAAAAATCCTATAGGTTGGGTAATTTTGATCATAGTAATTCACAGACATGGTGTGTGGAAGGGACTTCCAAATAGTCCCACCTTCTGCCTGAAGCAGGATTACCAGCTCTCCACTGAGCAGAAGCACTCCTCCCCTTTCCAGAAGGTGAAATAATGCTTATGTGGCTTCATTATTCACGTAACAATATGAGCCTTAGAATTAGTTGCTGTTATTCCTTTAATGAGGATGATTTGCAGGCTGCCTTCAAGCACAAGTCCCATGACTTCTACTGGCACAAGGTGAAATTCCTGCTTCAGTAATGATACTGTGCCTGGCAAACATAATGTTGACTTAGTTAAAAATCGAGAGAATTCTCTGAAAATGAGGTTTACTGATGAGTAAGATGAATAAGAAATATAAATAGAAGATACATGAATGTATACTAAAACATAGGCCAAGTTGAAAAAGCTGGACCCACAGCCAAGTCACCCTGAAGTTTGGAACGCTGACATTCAGAGCTCTTTGCAGCTCATTAAAGATATAATTGGAAGCCAATTACAAAAATTTTATCTGCTGAAGTTAAGATATTGAAAAGAATCTGAAAACTGTTTTCTGTGTGAGCCCAGGTGTAGTATCAGTGCTCTTTCATACACCAGGAACCTCAACTGAAAGAAATCAAATGTGCTATCAATTAGAACATTTGTTAAAAAAATTGTAGTGGGGTGAAGATATGCCTTATACTAGCTCTTTTTGTCTTATGACCCTATCTGGTGAGTTCTGTTTGTGCCTGAGAAACTAAAGCATTTGACTTTGCTGCAGTTCTTTCTTACAAATATTTTCTTTGGTTTCAGTGAAGACCACACTAGCCAAAAGTCTGTACTGAAAATCTGTATCAGGGTTAACAGCTCAGTGGACTAAACTCAAGTACTGTATCTGAAGACAGGAACATGAGACCTTATGAGAACCCCAGGTCAGTGAATGCAACCCTTTACTGTAGGTAGCAACTGTAGTATACAATCTGCTTAGGAAACTAATCAAGTGCTTTCTGTTTCTGCTAGTCCTACTGGAAGGCTGGGTCAGCACCTCACTGTGCAGAGAGCTGATAACCTCTTCTCCCTTTCAGCTTGTGTTTATTCATTCCCACTTTAAGGTTATTAGTTTCTTTGTCAGCAGTGCCATATAGAATCAACTGCTCTACTCCTTCTCAAATGCTTAGAGTGCACTAGTATCTCCTTTCTGTTTTTGTTCCCCCAAGCCTAACTATCAATTTATTATCATCTTTTCTCATCCCGATAAGTAATCCAAAAGTCTTTATTTTTAAAGCTATTCCAGTTTAGATTAAGGAGCTCTGCAATAGGGTTGCTAGGGTGTGCTGTAGGAAATTCAAACAGAACAAAATACAGCATCAGTTTTGAGGTCCCAGTTGTAGGACAGGTTAAGTTTTGGCTATCACCAGCCTCAATTCATTGTAATTTGCAGCTGACAAATTATGCTGTAAAGCAGATCCAAGTCTTGAAATAAAACTGAGCAAAGACCGCACACTTAGCTAGCTTACTTCATATCAAACAGTAAGAAACCATAAATCTTCCCTTTTTTATTCAGCAGATTTATGAACCTAAGCCAAGTACTTGAAACATACAGTGTAGGATTTTATTTTGTAATGAAAAATGAGAACAGGTGAATTTTCCATTATTGTCATTTTATTGTAAAAGCTATGCATACACTGATTAGAGTAAGGCACCTTCTCTTCACCTTAGAATTGAATCCTTCTAGTATGCAGAGTGTTTCAAAACCATAAACCAAACTGAAACTTTGCAAATTGCACTTGTCTTCCTCATACACTGGGAATAAACAAATTACTCAGTATGAAGCCCAGTAGCACTTGTGTTTTTCTTTCTCTTTCTGCAGCAAACCAACCTTTTTGATTGTTTCCGCTAAAGAACTTTTCACAGGTTTTTTTAACCTTTCCTGTGTCATTATTTCTCATGAATACCTGAATTCCACAGTTCTTTCTTTTATGAACATTTCATGATGTGTGAAAAACACAAGCACTATTAAACTGAATTAGAAAAGCAAATATGAATATGCTCTTAAAATGAGGGGGAAAAGTTGCATTATTTTTATTACTGTTTTTCCAAATATGCAACAGGTCTTTCTGATCTCCTGATATCAATCAGAATTAGCGTGTGAAAAAGAGTACCAGCAAAATACTTAGAGAAGTGTCGTCATCAAGCAGAGACATTCAGTTCATAGACAAAGGAAGAAATGTTTTTGCATAGCGCTAAATTGAATTTTAGAAGTCATTACCACCTAACATTGTGAAGGTCAAAAGTTTAAATGTATTCTTTGAGTGATAGGGAAGTCGTTAAAGGTAGGTCTAGTCCTATTAAAAGGAATACAGTCTCCAGCTCCTGGGGTTCCCTAAGCCGCACTCTGCTAAAGGGTAAGAAGCTACATAAGAGAAAAGGTAATTATGCCTGCTATCACCATTGTCAAAGACATGCTAGTGAACAAGAGAAATCTTTGACTTGCCCCAGGATGGCTGTTAATGTATTTTTATATGGATTTAGGATTTAGGTGATCAAATTTAACAACGCAGTGATACGTGGTAAGAGAAATACAGAGAAATATGCTGAGAAACTTCTAATGTACTTATGAAAAACTTGTCTGCAAATACAGCTTTTGAGCCTTAAACAGTATAAGAAATGTAAGGAGGTATTTTTGAGTCTGATTCGTACAAATGTCATACAGTTCCATTGCTTCTGTGCATGCCTGCCATCATTCTGAGAAAAGGAAAATACACACGTTTATCTCCCTGGTGCATGAATTTGTCTGACCAAGAATTGTTAGAAATTCTAGTAAAGACACACCTTGTAAAAGTTGTTCCACAAGAGAAATCAGTGTGCCATGATGATGGATGGACTTTCACTAGATGCTAATGAAGTCACAGAAATTTAACAACATTCCTTGGAAGTAGAGGGAAATCAAAGCTGGTAGAGAGTTTTGGCCAGATGAATATTTTGAAACTTCATTGTTTGTTTAGACCTCTTGCCTCTACAACATGGAGGTAGAAACCTTCAGTGAACAACCTTTCTAGTGAGACTTACCAGACAGCCTCCTCCTGGTTATGCCAAAAATAGAAGATTAACATGTTTTTTATGTGTTATTTGAGCACTGTCATCTGCTACCTTAACAAAAGTGTGAAATGGCTAAAGAAAAAAAAATGACCGCAGTTTTTATTAATTTCTGGTTTCCTGGTATTCTACTGTCAGTAACAGAGCTGTAGGTCCATGTCTGAAGGGCAATCTAAGAGGTAAAGGTTGTCCATGCGCTGAAGGGCAATAACTTCAACATTTACTGGAAAATCTCTTGGCAGCCAGCATGGCCAAAGCAGTGTGTGGAGTGGTGGCCAGAGAGTATCCAGGAGTGACTGGATGAGACAGTGTTTCAGCAAGTCTTTCCTTTACTCTTCATTAAAAGAATTTCTATGTGGCTGCAAATAGAAGCTAGAGCTGCCTTGGAGTCAGTCCTCAAGGGCAGACAGGACTAGGAGCATAAACGGGCATTACAGTATATTGCTCTTGGACCACAATGGAAATGTGGTTTGACTTTTGGGAGGGCTCGGGTTAGTTTTTATTTGGCAGAAGCAGCTTAATGAAGCTTTAGATTTCAAATAGGTCAAACCAGAATGCTAGTAGCCCTTGCATAAGGCTGCCCAGTTCAATTTGATTTTACAGTCTATCAGAAGATACGCAGCAACTAGGTGCTGAATTTGGGTATGCAGAATTAGAGCAGCCTTTACAAACTAATCAACAGAATTTAATATACCAGCACAGCAAACATTGTTTCCCTGGAATCCAAGTTTATGTGTATAAAACAACTTAGTCTTGTCAGAGGGTTATTCTCTTTGTGTTGCTGGGGAGAGACTGCTGAGGATTTGTTTTATATGACTGTTCCCCGTCATTGCTTCACAATGTTGCTTTTCATAAGAATGTGGTGAGCTATCTAAAGCCTGCTTTATATGAAGTGTTTGGAAATGCATTTGCAATAATGAATGGGTAGTGGAAATTCATCAAGTCATACAGAGGCAGATGCTGTGAGGCAATGAATTAGCAGTAATAATAGCATCTCATGCCACAGGTTGTTTTCATTCTAAAATAAACTAGTTCATGTACAATACATGACACTTGCACTTTTTAACTCTTTTCCCCTTTTGGGTGAGGCAAACAAAAAATGAGCATGCTCTTTAGAGGTAGTATTTTTAGGAAGACGTTTTACAAACGCAATTACAGCAAGACATTGTAGCTTAGATTGCACATGGGTAAACACGTGCTTTCACACCAAGGGAAAAGTTTAGCTTGGCAGCTGAGGCTGAGAAGCATGACTCCGATCTCATTTAAAGCCAAAACTGCAGAAACTCAAGCCATTTCCAAAAATAACATCAAAATTAGAGCCTTGAACCTCCTCAGACTGGTCATGCTGAGAATGATGATCCTGGGGACCAACAAAGCTACTGAGTCCCCCATGGAAACATTTTTGTGTGCTGATTTTGTGCTTCAGCCATGGACAAAGAAATATATTTCAGCAACTGAATACAAGTATAAATCAAATAAATTCTGTTTCTAGGATTATTTTGCTTTTTAAAAATTCTTATGAATTTTAATAACTTTACTTTAGATTCATACTAGCTAATATACAACACTAAATCCTTTCTTGACATTCATTAACGGGGAAAGTAGATTAAAGGAGATTCACCAATAACTTTCTTACAAGTTCAGAATAGGCTATTCAGATACTTATGAAGCCTCAGTTAATGTATCTCAATGTCCATCTCTATTTCAACGATTTTCCCTTGCAAAATCCCTCCAGTATTGGAGAGGTAGAGAATCATCATCATCTCGATTTGCAAGATGGAGAGCCTGTAGCCTACTAAAAGAAAGTTATTAATCAGGAGTGAGAAATCTAAATTTTGGAAGGATCCTAGGCTCTGGTCCATTTTTATGGGTTTAAATACACATGCAGTGTTGGGATCTGATTCTGGACTTTACATTCCTTTCAGTCAAACTTAGCATAAGACGTGGTGGGAATCATTCTTCTGGGTGATGGGAAATTTCCACAAGTGAATCAATATCAAAAGACTCCTGGTGAATCCCAACAATGCTTAGGAGAGAGAGAGAGGTCCTGAGATGCCCGCTTTAGCATGAGATGCCCACTTTAGGTGGTTAGGGAACATGGCTCATGTAAACATACGTATCTTGGTGATGATTCTCTTGAGCATCCTCCTCTACTTTTCAGCGATTTTAATGAAATGTACCAGCTTATGTAGGAAACCTGTGGTGAAATCTGTGGAGAACTGCACACTAGTCTGAACCCAATAGGAAGCATTACCCTCTGGTTAGGTTTCCTGTAGAGAAAGTTGCAATGGAACCAGCAATGACATGGAGATATCCAAGATTGCTGCCAAGTTCCCAACTGCAGGAAACAAACTCCCCATTAAACACCTAACTAGACAAGTTCAGCTAGGACATGAGGCAGTGAAACCAAGGCAGAAAGTATAGGAGGAATAGAGGTCCCAATAAGAACAGATATCTTTACAATACAAATAGCCCGGTATGAAAAGTAAGGTTTGTCTCTATAGCCCTTTTTCCTGCATAAGACTGCAGCCAGGATCTCTAAGGACTTAAAAAATATGAAGTACTTTTACTCTTTTGGAGCTATGAATGTGCAGGGAAAGAACCTGTTCCTTACATAAAGCTGTCTTAGGTGTCGACTATCTCAGTGATGCTACTAGACACAGGAGCAAAAGATCCTTTCTCCTTGTGGAAAAGGAGTAGTGAGGGGCTCTGAGGGATGTGATGTTGTTGCAGCCATAGCTTGCAGTCTTTTCCACAGTGGGAGGCAAGGATGCAACACCATTTTAAAGACGGATTTCAAATTAACCCCCACCCAAGCATAACTAGAGAGTCTCAGGGGTCATGCTCCATTCAGCAGTTCTTAGTGTGGGCTGTGAGCAAATAGCACTAGCTAGCACAACATTATTTAACCTTTAGTGTGTTTATTTGGCAGTAGAATAAGTTTTGATTTTCCCATTTATAGAGATTCTGCTGGGAGAAACAACATATTTCACACTAGCCAATGCAGTTCCTGAGCAGAGTAATAAAGCAGAGTGATGGATAGTGCACCCCCTCTCTCCCTGTTCTTTATTATGCACTTCTACATAAAACTATTTTCAGTATTTTGAGAAGGAAGTCCTGACAATCAGCAGTGGTGTTTATGAAACTCCAGACCCTATCCAAGAGTCCCCTGACACAAATGTTCTTCCTCACAGAAGGAACTGTTTCCTTAGCTCTTTCACCACTTCAGAGCCATTCCCTATAACTCTTTTTTAGGCATTTTCCATCTGAATACACTTTATTTAGGTTTTGTGCTTTTAGGCAGATATTTAGTCACTCCATCAGAAAGTCAAAAAAATCCCCCTGGAAACACAGAAAGATGCCTGAAGACGTTACACAGGGGAGGTTTGTCCAGGTAAGAACAAGGGGAAAGTTAAGCTTACCCGGTGTTGCATACTTACCATAGAGTATGCACACTCCTTGTGCTGGGAGCTGCTCAATCACAATGTGCATTCTGTTGTTGTTTATCAAAGCTCCAGCACACAGCGTGAAGGATAACAGTTGTTTATTCATCATTAACAAAAACTGTTTACAGTGCTCTGGAGCTGTATGGTGCTGTTAAATGCACTACTGGATTTAATAAGGCCAGTCATGTACTTGAAGTTACTCACATGCTTACATACTTTGCTGAATCAGGGCTTAAGTGAACTGCCTAAAATCACTCTAGATGTCTGAGAAGCCAGAACTCCTGACTCCTAGTTCTGTGCATTAACCGCAAGATTATCTTTTCCCTCCTGGGATATTCAAGCTCTGTGCATTTCAAAATTACCACTACTGAAAGACAGATGAATGAAATGGTACACATAAAAACAACTATGATCAGAAGTTTTCCCTCAAACTAAACATTAGCACAGACCCATCTGAAATTTCCATTTGAACATTTCCATTGCTTTAAAATTTATTTTCCATGTTCATGTACATCTCGATTCTGGCCCAAACCAGAAGGTGAAGTGCCAAAATACTGTATGAAAGGATATTTTTGTGTTCCAAGTGCAAGCATTCAATGCTGAAAGTCTTGCAACAAAGCTTGTTCTCAAGGTCTGCAGCCAAGTCTTGAAGATTTTGAGTGCTTAGATAGTATAAGGCCAGATTCTTGACTTCAATGGAAATACACCTCTTCGTGCCAGCTGAAACTCTGTCTCTAACACATATTAAGTGTCTTTCTAGTCCACTATTACTGTACTACTTCAGTGTAGAAAACACCTGCTGAAATATTCCAAAGCCTGTACGCCTCCTCGGACCTCTCTCTCAGAAAAGATAAAAAGAAGGAAACCAGTAAGCAGTCGGTAGTGTCCTGCAAACACAAATACAAAAGTGAACAATTTCCTCACCTTAGAAAACCTCTTTTTTTTTTTTTTTTCTGTACTGAATGGCTTGAGAGTCGTAGTGCAAACTGTGGGCTACATTATGCAGCACTTATGGCAAACATTTTGAATGAGCAAACATCTAATCTCTAAATCAATGGACACTGCATCACATGAGCAATCTTCTCTACCTCTTTCCCCTCTCATACACAACCCCTCCCAAAAAAATTAACAGTTTTCCTTGTAAACTGATATGCAGTATCAATGAGCTGTGCATGGTTAGAGCAGCAGTGAACCTACCTGCTCTGCTGGTGGTACTGCCAGATGTGGAGAAGAGGTGGGCACGTACAAGAAGGCAGCAGGTAGAATGTCTGTGCTTGTGTTAGCTGCAGTAGCTTCTTTTTGCCTGTACTCTGCCTAGATTCATGACTGCTCCTAACAGCAGCACACACAAGGTGTTGCTCACGGAGCTGTGGGATAGTATTTGCTTCTGGACCTATAACAGGCTGACAGGGAGAGTGCAGCATGTGTGCTAAAAGAAAATGCCTGCTGACACACACGTACCTGCTCATGTGAAGTGTCCCAGTGTCAATGCAAAATTATTATACAGACCTTTCATGCCATTTGCATCATAAGCATCTCTTTTCAAATGAGTCCAGGGTGATTTTTCATTTCCCTGTTTCAAATGGAATGACAATGCATAAGAATACACAGAATCCTCTGCTACAACCATGAACTGTATTACCTAATATTGCTAGACATAAGGTGAATAACAGACTAGGTTTCTAAAGCCATCCAAAGTGGATTCTGGCTACACCCTTAGGTTTACAGAAGCAGCTTGGCACCTACCAAGCAGAAATCACAGGCATGCAGAAGGGAGCTGGTCTTAATGCTGCAAATGTGTTTATACTGGAACTCAAAATAAATAAGGAATAATGTGTCTTGTGTGTGCTGAGCAAGCCTATGACACCAACAAATTGAGCTGTTTTGGAAAATGCTGCCTGGGGAAACTTTAGCACTAAGCTTTAAAAGGAGTGGAGCCAGAAGTGGAAAAAAAACCCAAACCCAACAACAACAAATAACGCAGAACATATTTCAAATCTGAGCATACGCTATAAGAAAACCTTAAATTAAACAGCTTGGCTTTGGGCAACACACAAATCTTCACCACTTCGTAGCTCATTAAAATGGTCGGGGTTCCCAAGAAATATAAAAAAATCATCAAGCACTTAACAAACACACATCTTATTCAACAAGAGCTGAAAAGTTTTCTGCATTTTATAGAGGTTGAGCACGAGCTATTTAGGGAGGTAAAATAACCTGGACCTATAATGGTAGTCAGAAAGATTGTCTGAAACAAACACCCACAACTGATTGCCTCATGAATTTCTAATTATGATTTTAAATTTAAGAAAGCATTGATAGGGATTGTAGTTTCTGTAAATCAATGAATTTTGATGCTAAGGAAAGCAGAGTATTGATTGGAAAAGTCAAACTGAGCAAAATAAAAGTCTATTCTGCACAAGGGTCCTTTGTCCTTTTCTAGCAATGCCTCCACATTGCAATTCTATAGTCCCAGAAAGGCACAGCGAGCACAAATAGCAGTAAAACCAAAACATGTTCTTTTTTTTTTTTTTTCCCTAACAAATATGCAATAGGTGTTACGAAGGAACACTCAAAATGTTTTTTACTAAGGGTCAGAGAAAGATGTGTCTGTTTGATGCCATGAATTATAAGCATGTATGTATAATAAAAATCAAAATGATAGAAAAAGTTTGATAAGCCCAAGGAATATCTGGATGCTTTGCTGAAGTCTCCACACTTCCTAAACCTATAAAATTGATATGGTTTGTCATCCTTTTCATTGTATTTCTACTAATGATAGAATGCATAAGTTAAAAATACTGTACTGTGTTGCCCTGAACAGTGCTCTTCCCTGAGACAGGTCTCTTGAGACCCCCATTTAAACTTGTGCTGCTCTCCTGGTGCATCTTTTACAGCCACTCATAATTATAGCCCTCAAATCTGTGAGGAAGGACCATCTGGTAAATCCCAGTGGTCAATAACATTAGAAAGGTCATTGGGAACCACACTTTTCCCACATAGTCTTTTCACTGAGCTATAAAAACCTGCTATGCACCGTGAGCCCCCTGTACTGTGTCATGGTACAGGGTTAGAGACTGAGCATTTCTCCTGCACTCCCACGGGTTCTAGCTGGGATTGTGCAGCTGGGTAGTGCCCCCTTTGCAGATTTAGCCTGAATGCCTAAGTAAGCTGTAATTTACAATTCATGCCTGGGATCAGGTAGCTAGTGACTGAGACTGCTAACATACAGTGGCATTTTCCTAATCTACAGGAAACATGTTTCTATAGCAACCCAAATCAAGGTCTGTCACACCTTGAAAAGTGAGAGTTTGATTTGTAATTGCTGCCACTGTTGGCACATAAACTAATTAACATCTTGTAATGCACAAAATTCTGGGGTTTGCATGTGATTCTGTGTCCCAAACTTCTATTATGGTAAAAATATAATTATTTCTAGTAAATATTACATTTCCTATATACTAATATATAGATTTATTATATGTTAATATAGACTATGTTTTCTATTTATGTTGTGGATTTATACCCTGATGTTTATTACATTACTATTATATACAAAACACCCTTGGTAGCACACTCATGATTTTCCTCTCTATTGAATTTTTATGGATGAAGAATTCACTGAAGTTCCCATTCTCGTGACAGAGGCAAATTCATGCCAATAAAGTTTCTAAATGTTCATGCAGATGTTCACACTTGTGCTGAAAAAGACAATACATCCCCACATGAAGAGGTTTGATACAGCTGGTAGGGAGAAAAATTCTCTGGAGTCTTTAGTCACAGCTCAGCTTGGTTACATGCACACCTATACTCTATGTCTGTAAGTATATTCCAGATGTATGACAGATTATCAGATACTTTTTGTCATGAAAAGTTTTGGAATCCAAGCTATATTTTTTTATGCTACCTACTGCTTACATGCTAGTGCCATGTCACCTTCCTCTTCATTCTTTTTGTTTTTTTCCAGTGTTTAGTTCAGGGGTTTTTTTTTAGCTCTGACATCTAAGGTCTTTCAGCTGCCCACTTTTATCTTCTATGTCTCTCTTACCATTTTCTCTCATTGCTTTATGATTTTGTCTCTACAGCTGAAGTTCAGTTTGTCTGGATCTTGACCTTAGTATGGCTTAGCAACCCTTAGTATGATCTATTTAACATGCAAGATTCTTTACTGTGCAGACTTCTGACACACAGTGGATACAGGATTGGGGAAAAAGTCTTGAGAAGTCTTTGTAGAGCTTGAGTAGTGCTGAATATTTAACCAGAATTTCTAATTACAGTTTCAGATCATACACTTTCATGTTCTCCTTTAAAGTGCCACAACATGATTTCTCTTAAAGATGAAAGACAGATAGCGCTGCATTAAAGATAACAGTGGGGATGGCTGTTAACTGCTTATTCTGCTTTAGATTTCTGAGAGACTTAGACTTCCATGTCTGATATGGAAGAGAGTGGAGTCTCTTTCTCTGGAGATACTCAAAACCTGTCTGGGTGTGATTCAGTGTAACTCGCTCTAGATGAACCTACTTTAGCCACAGAAGTTGGAGTAGATGATCTACAGTTGTCCCTTCCAACCCCATTCTGTGTTCCTTCTTATTTGTTATTTTCCTACCTCTGCAATTATGATGTACTTTGTGAGTGTAAGGTAAGCATACGCAAGTATTCTCCCCAAAAATGCCAAGGCAGTGGAAGGTTTAAAACAAAGGTGTATTTCAGATGCAAGGACCTTTCTTTCGTGACGTGGTGCATGGGGCCTCCAGGGTTAAAAAGGCAAGTTCCAGCCCAGTCAGGGCTCTTTTATCCTCTCTGTTTCTCCCAGGCCTTCCCAAGGCCTCTGCATGTCTGGTAGGACTATCTCCTCTCACATATCAGAGAGAGAGGCTGAGAACTTTTGCTGTGCGGAGTGGGGCAAGCATTGAAACTGCCTTTGAGAAAGAGCTACCACTTAGGTAGAAAGCCTTCCTAGAGAAAACCAAGTTCCTAACTTTCCATTACCAATTCTTCTGAAATTGTATCTATCCCTACAGTGAGTTTCATAGAAGCAAATAATTATATATACTCTAAAATGGGTTAGCTTCTTTGTCAGACATTCGCTCCAGAATTTCTGAAAATTCCATACCTATTTAACAAATTATACTGTTTTTCTCCAAACTAACAGATGTTTCAATCCCCTGAACCAAGTATAAGAAGGCAGAAGTAAAACAAAACAAAACAAAAAAAACAGCCTAAAAAACCAAACTGAAGTAAACCCAAACAATTATATTGCCTGTAGTTTTCCCCCACTGCTCCATCATATTTTCTGGTTTTCAACAGGCTCTCCCTTGACCTCCTCAAACTGTCTGCATTTGAGTTCCTGTTGATGTTGGTGGCAAACATTGTTCACTGGTTAGTATCCATGTAGGGCCCCTGGAAGCGTGCTTGTTTCTCATTAAGTTAGACATTTCACAATCCCCAACAAAACATAATTTTCTGGAAGAACTTAGTTTAACAAGGAACTACTGTAACAAAACCACAAGGCCTGCCATTTACTCTTAGGCTATATTTTGCTTTTTGCCAGTTTCCTTTCTTTCTCTAAACATCATTAGGATACAATCTCTTTCCTAGAAAATACAACTTTTTCCCCTCTGAGCGGAACACACTTTCATGGGACAAAGCAGTTGGCCACTTCAAGTAGTTTTTGTGTACTAAGAGCAACAAAGCTCTTGACATTCTTTCTAAGCAACAACAATAACTTTTGTAAATCACCTTCTATTTTCAAATTAAAGAGACATTGCAAGTTAAAAAAGAAATAAGGTAGAGAATGTGAAGATAAACTGAGTAAGTCCGAAGGAGTAGAATGAAGAGCAGGATTCCCCTTCTTAGCTAGTCCAGGCCTCTTCCCAGCTACACTGTGTTGTCTTCTCACATCTCATTGGTTTAATCTCTTGGCTTCCGCAAGTTTCTTACCTCATTATTTCATTGTGTTTCATCTACTTTGAGCACAGAGCACAGATATATTAAGGATTCATCCATCTACTGCCAATACCTAGGTCCTGCCCAAGCAGGAGAAAATAGTATACTGGTCAGGAGAAAAATACTATTCATCTCTTCAGATTTATAGAGATACAGCAAATGTCATGGGTAGAAAATTGGACTTTCACTGAACTCTGGTATCATGGACCATGAAAAGCCTTTAGATAAATAACCGAAAAGGAAAATAACAGTTTTGTTCTAATTTTTCCATTCATTTCCAGTGGCCTTGAATATTGTCAGGCTGATAGCTATCACTTGGGATATAATTCCTCTTTATTATCCAGAGCACAATCATTATAGAGACAGGCTTCCCCTGCTTGTCTCACCAAGGCCTTGCCTCTTTTTATGAAGATAATCTATGTTGATAAAAAACTGCAGTCCTTGCTGCGCCTACAGAATTGAATTAGGAGTGGATATATGAGTCCTAAAGAAAAAGCCACAAAGCTCAGAGGATACCCATGGAAAATATGACTCCATAATTTCCGTTCAAATCTAAGGAACGGTTAGAAGACAAAGGGAATGACTGAAAATGCATAAGCCACAATTCATACTCTTCAGGCTCCTTTGGGCATTATATATTGCCTTGACAATGCACATCTGAATGTCTTATGGGGGTGCATCAAGTCCTATGTCTCTGTGATCTAGGATGCAAGATTTATTCTCTGCTCCTCATCTACAGAGAAAGGGCACATGTGTTTTAGGTGTTTTACAAAGTCACACCTCCTTGGGAAGGCTGAAACACTGAGCAATGTGGGGCAGGTTAGTGTTGAGCTGGGCAAAGCAGGGCAAGCTCTTACCCACAGCAAACAAGAAGAGTTTTAAGTTAGATCATAGAAACCATAAGTTAAGAGAACACCTAGAACCAGCTGCCACAGGTCAGAGGAACACACAGCACCTCATGCCCCTGTTCACCTCCTGCACAGCAGCAGTTTTTGCAGTTGGTAGCATAACCTGAGGCAGTCACATTGAGTGTCACAGCCAGGACTAGTGTCTTTGCTAATGGTTGCATAGAGGCAACTCAAAATCCTTCACTGGGCTCTGCAGGTGTGCCTTTTTTAGCTTCTGCAGGTTTTCATGTCAGGGAAAAGCTCAACTAGATCTTTACATCTCAGGCTTGATGTGTGAAAGCTGATTGGCGTGGAAGTAAATAAGCTACAGGTTTTGTCTAATCAACTGCATATGATCTCAAAGACACGGATGGGCCATAAACAAGCCATTTCCCTCTTCTCCCTCCCATTGTTATTAAAGCTACTTTGCACAGCATAATAGTCTTCAAGTAAGGGCTGTAGGGTCAGGCCTTAAATCTGATCATAAAAACCACCTGGTGCCTGAAATAGTTAATACTTCAATGAACCATGAGAAACAGATGCATCTTTGAAAAAGGATGTGGGGACTGTGGAGATTTGTAATGCTTAAGTGAATAGGTGAAGTAAAAATCTCCAGGATCTTGAGTGCAGTCTGCTAAAACTGTAAATTTTCCATTCAGAGCATCTACACGCTTTGTTTAACACTCAGTTCACAAACTGACCTTAATTCCAGGTTGAGCTTGGTAATGGGATGGCATTCCAGGCAATGCTGTCAGCACACACTATACTTCATACTGCCTGCCCAGGGATTAACTAAGTATTTGACCTTACGCAAATGTTGTCTCATGTTTTATTAAGAGGGACAAGCAGTTTGTGATTTCCCATGTATAAAGACAAGTTTTGAAGCTCAATCCTTAATATTTAGGATCACAAATTTATTTTACATTTTTAAAAATAAGTGGCCTGAACTACTCAGCACCCACAAAGTCAGTGGAATCTCCCAGAGTTCAACAGCTGTGAAAATTTAAAAAAAAAAATTAATTTAATTTTTAAATTTGAGCAGAAGGGCCTCAGGGAGAACTCAGTTGGGAGAAAGACTTGGAAGTAATCTTTGGTCAACTAAGATGCATTCTTGCAAATGTGCATATGGTTACAATACGTGCTCTCACACCTGGCATACTAAACGAGATGTTTAAGAAAAACAACCCCAAAAATTGGTTATGCCAGAACAACAAGCTCCTTAAAGATGCTCCAAATCAAGGGTGAGTCTTGTCAGTTCGTCTCATGAAGTGTATTCTACTTCTGTGACTGCTTTGTAGCAGAAGTAGACAAATGTGATTAGCTGTATTCAATGTGTGAAAGCAGTATAGCATGCAGAAAAGTAAGAGAGCTCCTTGCCAGACTCCCTGTGTGCTGAATGTTTTTCATTAATGTCAGATTATATGTATCTTCACTATGAAGCCATAAAACCTTCATTAATCAAGAACCAGTACCTAAACCAGCAGACAGAGACATGATTCTGAAGAGTTTAGGAACATACAAATTATATAATATAAATTACACACGAAGAAAAAGTCTACTGTTTGGCTGGGGATTAAATTTGCAGCAGCATTGAATGTCACATAACCACATGAATGAGCACTCAGGCACTCAGGAAGGAATTCTGAACCTTTGATGTCTAAATTTCTTCATTAAGATGCTAACATTAACAGAAAAATGGTGAAACTTGTGCTTCTGCATCTAAAAGCACTAAGAAAACTTATACTAGCCATTAAATGAGGATATTTGGGAACAGAGAGAAAATTTAGAAACATATTGAAGCCCAAAGGAATAGTTCGGTCTCTGGAGTTCACAACCAGATGAAACACAGGAAATTACAGAGATGTAAACAAGTCTTTCAGCCAGGTTTACCACTACTTTTACTTTTTCCTTTCTATATGTCACTCAGCAGTTTAATCCCATAAAAAATAGGTTGTTTCTTGGGCTTTCTTTGATAATTGTTTCACTTACAAATAGTGCATTCAATTACCATTGACTTTATCATTTAAATTAATGGGCAGAAATGGGAACTGAAAGGCTGTGATGTTCTGGATTTGGTGTAACAACAAGCACCGATATCACAAACTGTTGTACTTTGGCAGTTGTTTTATCACCATCTTAATGGATTTGTTTTCCTCTGTCTAGGGAACAAATTGAATTTCATAGTGTGTTGGCCAGTGATATAGTAATGGAAAAGGGAATTTTTTAGCCTTCAGGCTTTGTTATCTGCTTCTTTGTGCATTCTAAAGAGCCAGAGTTCTTAAAAACAGCACTGCAAATGTTCAGCTAGAAAATGCCCTTTTGTAGCCTTTCCAGATTATAGCCCTTCCATACAATGCATTCAGTACACTTTCTTCCTGTTTCCCAATCAGTTAAATTTAGAGCTATTGTCTTGATCTATTAATGAGATAGAACATTAGGAAAGTCAATGAGCACTTACAAAACTGGCACCTACCATGTCTCTGAAGTTCTCAGCCAAACTGGTATCCCATCTGAATACAGATAAGTGCCTTAATTTTGGAGACTACTGCCTCATAAATGGCCTTTCCTTTTCCTTTTTATTCCACAGTGTATGATGCAAATAATGAAATTATTATATAAAAAATGCGTAGAGTGTGCCCAGAGTAAAGGGTGAAAAGAATACTTTTCCTGAGTTGCCTGAAAGGTCACTTCGATAGATTTCTGCTCTTTCAGCTGTTATCCACTGTGTCTGGCTTCTGTGGTTGTCTACTATACTGTCAGTGAGATATGGAAGGTTATGGACTATAAGTTAAAAAAAAATACATCAAAAGTATCTCCATACTCTTTAAGGCCTTCGTACTTCATGAGACCTTCTATTATTTTGTTATGTTGCATTACATATTAGCTCTTAGGGCCCTCAGCATGCTTGCAAATGCAGAAACACCAACTTTACAAGAAGTAGTCATGACTTTGAAAAGTTTGCTACCTACATACATAAGAAAAATGCTAGAAGAAATTAATATTCCACAGAATAAAATGAGACTGGCATATAGAGGTTCAGATATTATTTGCTTTCATCTCCCAGCCTCCACAAAAATTTACAATCAGATCAGCAAATAGATCTCAGGCTCTTTTTCCTATTCCAGACTGGAGCTCCTTGAACTTAAAATTTATTTTCTTAAGTTATTTTTACTTGCTGATTTTCAGTCCTGGGCATGTCTTCAGCTTTTTCTACTCAGCATTATTAATGCAGTATTTTGCTTGAGCCTTCAGGAAGTTGTGACCCCCTCCATCTGCAGATACATAAAATACAGGTTTAGACATGATACCTGGCTGAGAGGAATCAGGTTCTAACGAACAAGTAATTTCTTTTTCAACTTTTACGAAGTCTTAGAGGCTTATTTCAATTATCTCTGCCTCAGTTAAGACATCTGAACCACCTGAAATGTATGTATTTTGGTCTCCCTGTTTTACTTCAGAGTAATGTCCCAATGAGAATTTAGGACGGGATGCTCTCCTTACAGGTTTTCAACGTATTGCAAGTCTTAAGACAGATTACCACATTTGTCTCTCTAATTGCTCTCACCATGAGGAACCCACCCACCAGCCACAGTGGTTTTCAATACAGGACAATGTCCTGGAATAGACCATAGTGCCTGGTTGTTATTTCTTAGACTACCAGGTCACTTTTTACATGATGAATCAGAGATTACAGGGCCAAGACAAAACCACTCACTTGGCTTCATATCACTTGGGTTCTTATCACAGATGGTTGGCAAAAAGAATGAAACACTGCAAGTATCCATTTGATAGCTTCAGTGACAGTGTTATTATGACTTCTCTTTTTACCTCTGAAAAGGTAAACCCCAAGCAGCTCAGAATCCCCATGTAATTTTGCTGACCTTTCTTAAGCACCTTTGACTATTTTCAAACTATTATCATCACTATTTAAAACTTGGTCTCTCTATTATTTAAGCAAGTAACTGTGCTCACTAATACAACATATGGTTTTGTTCTGCTTGTCTTCAGTAAGGTTTAGTGAAAGCACCAAACTCATCTCATAGGGCTACTAAAGTTAGCCACCGTAACTAAACAAATGTCAGTTGCTGAAAACCTGAGATTCATTGAAACAAACTGCATATAAAGGAAGACCCACTTTTAGCATGAAACATTTGAAGTGAAAAATAAAATAAAAATTTTAAAATCTACTGTAGATTACGGTATGTGCTTGGGTGTGTAACATATCTGCTGTTGAAGGTGGTCAAAAAAGAATAAAGAAATGCTTTGTGTTGGGAAAGATTTTATTTTTCTAGTGCAGTAGACATAATTTGAAATAAAAATGCTAAGTTTGTTTGCTTCCATAATGTTTTTGCACTTTCCATTTTGTTTTCTGGAGCAACAGAATTTTACTGACAAAAGTCTCTGTAGAATGAAAATGTCCAAGTCACAAACATGAATGTTTGTCAAAACTCAAAACCTAACTGTGCACATACAGACTACAGCAAATAATGGTTTGTTGCTTGTCCATAAACGGAGCAAAAAAATCTCAGGAGATTTAATCTGTCTGGTAAAAGCTACTCAATCCAGCTCATATTTCTAATATTTGTCATTTGTCCAAAAGTTTAAAATATTGAAAGTATTCAAAACAGGTTCAAGTACTGAAAACGTAAAAAGCAATTCCAACTTGTTCTGTGGGAAAATAAGATTGCATGAACTAAGATATTACTACTAGAAAATAATGATAAAAAAAAGGAATATTTAATTTCCTTTTTTTTAGTCTAAGTAAAAAATGATTAATGATCAGAGTGTAGAGATTAAGAAAGCAGTAAAAGGGACAAGATGGCTCAGGGAATTGGTAATGCGGTACTGTTCCTTTTTGGTTTCAATTTCAGCTTTTCAGTTGCTGTTACTAGCGAATCCCTCATGCTTTAGAAATGGCTTTTATGTTTTAAATCTAAGTTCTCCTGCCAAGTGGCAGACTGCCTGAAAAGTCAATAAAAGTTGGGGTCTGGTTCGCCACTGCATTGATCCAGTATCACGCAAGTTGACTCAAGTTGACTTCAAGCAGTGTCCTGGAGCGCCAGGACCCAGGAGAGTGGTAGTCAGCAGCAAATAACACTTGCTTGGAATATGAGTTCTCTTAACTATAAACTGGGACGCAGCCTTGCCAAATCATGAGATGTTATGATGAACCTCACAGTATCTGACGCTTTCCTTTATAGTTTCATCTCTCCCAACTTTAGGATTAATAGACAATCTCAGTTTTCACTTAAAAAGTTAGGTTTCTAGAAAACCTTCACATTGTACTCAAAGATTTGGGACTCATGTATCTTTGATACTGAAAAACGGGGAAGGGGATGATAGGTAATTTTTTTTTTTTTTAACATGTCTTTTTAACTTAGTCACCTCCTCTCTAGGGGTCTGCCCCCTTCTCTTTGACAGTGTTCAGGACTGCTAGTGTGCTGGCTTCCTGCTCAGCTCAGCCCAGTACATAGCTCTGTTGACCAACAGTCGCATCTCATACTTCAGTAGGAAAGATGAGATTATATTTCTTCTGTAAAAAAGTGTATGAAGTAAAATGGTGCCGATCAAAACCACTGGTTGAGGCAGGATGCCTGCAGGGTTTTCCTCTCGAACTCTGCCTAGCAAAATAGGGTGTGGATGAAGAAGGAAAGGCCTACATTTCCCTTGAAAATCCTATACATTTCCTGTTAACATTAATGAGTGTTTTCATGCACTCATACAACCTAGGGTAGGCATTGTAGTACATATTCATAACATTGAAAAAAACCAAAATATAAATAAACCAAAGCATTATTCTTGAAGAGTATTATTATGAGCTGGAATACGTTACACTAGCTTCTGTTTTCCAACCTTCTGCCTTTCATAAGATTTGTGTTGAATTCCCTGGCCAAGTACCATCCTTGCCTTAATCAGAAAAGACATTTGAAAAAACTGATATGGAAAATCTGCATTTGACCTTGTGCCCTTGCTTCATGTCAACAATTTCAACCACATCTGCTCTTGCACTGTGAAAATGTTGGCATATTTCTCTGAGCTCTGCTCTGACAGCTGCAGGCACTCTCTCTTTGTACAGGATAATTCCACTCCCAAATACTCAGAGTGCAGCGAGTGCAAATCTTTCATTGCTCTCTCTCAATGCAGAGACTCTGCAAAAAGAATTCAGAGAAGTTTCCACCAAAAGATCTCTTTGGTTCTGGGTCCTTGAAAAAGAGTTTATTCTTGTTGTTGCCACCAAGCGATGGTGAAATGATACCTACATTATAGGTGGAAAGTGGGAAAATGTTTGCAAAAGGAATACAGCAGTATCCATTCATTAAATTTATTATGCCATGCCTAGCAGAAAGGCAATCAAATTATCAAGTACAGACTTTCTATTATATTTAACACCTGTTAGATCAGAATCTGATCATGTAAGGGTAATGGAGTCTGCTTGTCTGATTTATTGAATGAAGCATATGTAAATCTACTGGATGATAAACTATCAGACTAAAGATTGCAATTTATTTCTGCAGAAGCTGTGTAGCTCTCTGAGGCCCTGCTGAAATAGCAATGGCAACATATGCAATGCAATGTACAGAAGTCTGGATGAAAGAAGAATCTTATTTTAAATTACCTTAACATAATTTACAGTGTAATTTCTCACTAGTATTTCTTGACATGATGCTAACTGAAAAAAACTTTCCTACAGAATGTAGTTTGTTTCATTAGCTGTACATATAAGAGTATCTGTCACTTGTGTATTAAGGAATTAAGAAGCAACCCTTTTGAACTTCTGCTTGACCTTGCACTGATAGCATTGTATTTATTAATTCATTTCTTTAGGGTAAGGGATACTAAATATTCTATACTGGGAGTTTCACCTTGCTGGATATGTACCTCGCAAGACAAAGAGACATTTTCCACTTCTCTCTCATTTCAAGCACAGAGATTCACACTAACATGAAATAGTGGGAATTGGAATGGGAAGAGAGGGAAAAGAACCCATTTATTTCATTACATGAATGTTAGGACTGTCAGAATGTATTTTACATTTCCAGTCTGAGATTAAGTTGAACTCATGACAGTCAATATTGTAAAGAATATGTGATTATTGGAATCAGGTTCTTCTGAATATTGTCTCTGTGAGGTTATTACAATCTAACTTAAATTAAGTAAGAACTTCCATATTCATCTATTCTCTAATTGCCTTGGTTTTCTGTGCTGTTTTAAAGCCTTTGTATTTCCTTCTTGTAAAATTCCTTCTTGATTATAAGTCCTCTATATTTGTGTTCACAGGCTATCAATGTGTCACAGCCTGTTTGATACTCATGACTAAATCTGGTCTACTATAATTTATGATGAACAACTCTTTGATTTTATATTTCAAAAAAAAGTTGAAACAGAGTTTTGATCCAGAGTGAGAAGAAGAGGTGCATAGTGTAGAGGGTCAGTTTTGCTTTTTGGTTCTTGTGCTGTTTATGGGCAATCCCCCACACAATTATGTTTCAGAGAAATTTTAAGAAGGAAAAGCAGAATATACAAAGCTCTGAAAGAGATGTTAAGTAGGGGTTGCTTAGAAAAGTGTGAGAGACCTGTGAGCTAGGCTGCACAATTGCTCTTCTTTATCTTCTCCCTATGGGAGTGGGTCTGCAGCATGCTCTTGAATTTGGAACAGGTTCTCTCTGTGTATTTTAGAATGTTTACATTCCAAATAACTTGCTGTATGGTCTTTCAATAAGTAAATTGATGTACCTGCGTAATGTAAAGCAGGAAACTTTAATGCCTATGAAATACTGGGAACTTCTAATATTCATATGAGTGTTTAGCAGATATTAATGCTTTCTGGTTTATGATCAGGTACGCTAGCTGATCTAAGAAGTTCTGAGTGCTTTACACGTGTGATCAATATGGACACACGTGTCATATCAGATAACATCTCACAAATAACATCTCACAAAATATTTGTGGCAGTGGATATTTAAATTTCTGTTATGGGAAATGGTTCTATAAAAAACCCTCTAGAAATATATTAAACTTAAAATGTTATCAGCAGACTTTATCAATAAAAATCCTGGAAAAATCATGATAATGAAGTAATGAGAATGGAAAAGTATTTATTTCTATGAAGGCAAAATATATACTGAGGCGCTTTTTAATATTTACCAGATCATGATTGTACTTTATTTTAAAAGGATGGCTTCATGGAAACATAGAGGAAAAATATTTATATTTTGAGTTAAGTACTTCAGCCAAAAGTTGCTATCAGAAACTGGGAAATTCATCAACACCTAGGATTAGTTAGTAAAGTGCTAGCATTTATTTTTGAAGTTAGTAAACTGCACATGAGTAGATCTTGGACTCTTTCAAAATAATTTTTGGTTCCTACACCACATAATCACAGAATGACAAATGAATAAGGTTGGAAAGGACCACAGCAGGTCATTTGGTCCAACCAGCTTGTTCACAGTGAACACTAGATGCCTGGATTTCAAGTCCAAAATCTACCCTTCCACAGTGAACTGCTCATTCATTAGTTTCTTCTTTCAAGCATGATGTGCTAGTTTCTTTGGCCATAGTTTCTTTCTCACTTGTGTGTTCAGGAGAACAGCTAATTCATCAACAGACTCGGAGGGAAACTTACAGGCTTTGGCAATATTCATGTAGTAAAATAAATAATGCTTGTAATACATTTTGCTTATTTAGTGGTTACACTTATGGACATCGACAGGCTTTAGAAACATTAATTACCTTAGCCTCACAACTCCCTTGCTAACTGGGTGATTATTATCATCCTTCCTCTTCAAAAGAGGAAACTAAGGGAGTGTGAGATTAAGTGAATTCATCTCATGTCCACAGGAAGTCTGTGATAAAGCCCAGACTAGAACCCCAGTCTCCAGACTCACCCCCACATGATCTCACTCTGCCAAATTGTCCCCTACTGCTGTTTTCATAGCTATGCTGGAGTTTTGGGAACAAGGCCAGAGATTACTACATCAAAAAGGAAGCAGAGACAGTGGCCAAATATTCACACATTTACCTGGACTGACATGATTTCTGTGTAAACAGGTGTAATAATAATTAGGGAGTTCATTTGCCTTATGCTTAAATATAATTTACTTTGGGTGTGATAGTGGCCACATGACTTTGGCAATACTCACTGGGGTAGACAAGTCCAAAATACTATTATGGTGTGCCTTTCTATATGAAACAACTGAAGGGTGCTAAGGCTTAGCCTTGTCCTCAGGCATCAGCTCCTTAAGGAGGTCCAGCTTACAGACAGCTTCTCTTTGACCACGTAGATGTCATATCCATATGTACTCTGCCCTTCTTTCTGCTTATTTAGACGTATCTCACATGGAATAGAAGAAAAATCTTATTTCACACTCCACATTTTGGCAGCTTTTCTCAGACTCATCAATACAGAATAACAGGGTATTAAATAGTGACTTTGTACAGCACTGTTAATTTTCACTAAAAGCTTGGCTCTGCCTTCTTCCTTTTTCTTTCAAGGAGTTGGTGACTTTGCCTTCTCTGAAGAAAGTTTAGAATGAACCCACAAGAAACACAATATGGCCATGTCACACCAGGACTCTCCTCCTGATCTTGTTTGTTGGTTTGGAGTACAGATCAAACAGAAGAACGAAGTAGCTCAGAGGGCAAGAAGTATCCAAGACGTATCTTTATATGGGCTACAGATCATTCCTGATATTGCTACTCTGATGAAGTGGGCACAAGCCTGTCCATACTCAAGGTTGATCATAACACCATCCTAACTTAGCAGACAAAGAGCAGGAATTTGAATCAGCAAAGAAGAGGTCAGTAATCCTCTGGGGCGTGGGTGCGGGGGAGAGGGAAGAAAACAACAAACAAACAACCAAAACCAAATGAAAACAAAACCATAAAAAATCAAGCAACTCATTTTCAGCTTTGTATTGATGAGGCATGTGAATTTACCTCGATGATCATCATCATCATAATTGATCTTGATGATGTTTCCTTCTTCCTTATCCAAAGCCAAAATTTACTCTACATCAGTCTCTGGCAGTGTGCTTCTGTTTTTCCTAGCAGACACGGTGAGGATTCTTGTCACTGCCCCAACCTCCTTTGCAGTGTTGTTTATTAGTTGTGTAGGTGGAACTTCTTTTTCTGCCCATGACCTTCCTTATCATTTGTAGTTGCTACTTTCTATTTTTTACTCTTCCTAAAAAATGGTAATGCACTGGTTTTGTCATTTTCAGCCACCCATCACTAGTGATAGAATGATTAAATCTGTTGCTGACATCACCTTAAAAGAGAGATCACATATCAAGAGGAAGAGACAGAGGACACAGCATAAGCTATGAACTGGAAACCAAGTGCACCAAATTGAAGATAAAAGTTGTTGAAAACTGTCTGTTTATTTTTATGTGTACGTAATCTGTTACTTACAGAGTGGATGTATCATCAATTGTATCTATTTTTCACAAGCAGAAATTTTATTTGATGGGAGCAGGAAGTTATAGAAATGAGAATTTCTTGAAATTCATGAATATTTGTATCCAAAACATTAACTACATCAGAAACATAATCTTTCTGCATGTTCCAGCTGGTTAGTTTGTGAGTTTAAGACATTAACAATCTCTAATGCAGTTAAACATGAGGATTTAAAATATTTTTGCTTTACAGACCTATGTGCAGGTAGGAGTTTGCAAAACCAACCCAGAAGACTCAGAACTCAGAAGGAAAACTGAAAAATTACCACCTGCATTTTAAAAATAATAATAAAAAACCACAACCCGTTTGTTTGTTTGCTTATTTTAAGCCAGTCTTCTCATCTTTTTGTTCAAGGTGTAGACCATTTGTCTAATTCCAGCTCTGAAAGCACAAATAATCTATGTAAGGCATTTGCTTTCTCCTTACCTGGGACTAGTCAAATATCAGAAAGGAGAAGATGACTGATTTAAAAGTCTTCCATGCAGGCTGTTAGTTTGGACAGCACAGCAAAGAGTGGCTACTCATGCTGTGGCTGTGAAAAAGCTATTACTATGTTTCCATTTCCTACCTTTGAAGTAGAAGGTATCTCTACCCATGTGCAGCATCACCAGTCTCAATGTGGGCCCTTTAGAGACCAATACAAATATTGGTACTTGTGTATCTCTTACCATCACAGTTGATTCATCATCAGGTGTGAATCCCTCTGTGCATCAGCAGCGGTCACATCACATGGCAATCGCATTGATCACATGCCAGTAACAAGGTAATCATGACCCTTCATGTGCCAATCACACATCTTTTACAAGTCTGCCTCTTATATAAAGGTCTTTTGAAGAGTCTGCTAGCAAGGTAGCAGCACTCCTTGTCTCTCCCTCCTTGCCACTGCAGCAGTAGGACCTTTCTGAAAAGCTTACCTTTGAAGTTGAAAGGTGAACTCAGACTATCTCCAGAACTGGCATAAACTGATGTACATGCGTTTTTGATCTGCTGTCAACTGAGCTTGAATGCAATATTATCCAGAAAATCCTGTTTTCACACAGAAACAAGATGCACACTATATCTCTCCACTTGTATAAACTCTGGGGCTTATGTAAATTATGGGTAGATTATGAAAATTAGTTCTGGGAGTGATTTGCAAAAGAAAACTTTTATGATTTACAGTATAATAACTTTGCATCTTTTGACTGTTCAGCAAGTGACTTTACCACAGTGCAATCTGCTTAGATCTGTTTGTTCCTAGGACCATATAAAAGCAGTGAGTCTGGGGTATGGCTGCTTCCCAACAAAGACCAACTTCAGAAAAGTGCTGGACACTGTCAGAACTTTCTGTATATTTCTTACCTCCTTCTTTTACTGAATGAACTGTAAGAACACCAAGAGCGAAAAATAAAACCCAAAAGTTATTCCTAACCTCACAGCTGCTGGCACTGCTTGTTTGAGTTGTTTCCAGCCAAAATAATTCCTTACTCTGAGCACAACTGTGAAAATTACATGAATTCAGTATGTACAGCCATTGTTATCTAAAACAGCCCTATTAAAATGTAATGAGGTCTTTACTTCTAATTAATATTATTTTTATTAGTGACTGCATGTTGGCCACTGTTGAGATCAAAGCCCAAGCAGTATAAATATATAATCCAGTTACACTTTAGTACTAAAGAGCTTACAACTTCAACAGACGAAAACATTATTCTTTTGCAGACAGGGAAAAGAAGCTGAGAAAGATTAAGTGACCCTCTTGAATCCATGCAGAAAGACTACAGAGGAACCATGAACCAAATCCAGTTCACTTGAGGCCCTGCCCTGTATAATAACCTTAAGAAAAATCTTCTGCCACTGATCCTCCAGTTGCCACTCATTAAAACAGCAAGTAGGCTATAAAAAATACAGTGGTGAATTAGATAAATTTTCGAAGTGATTGCAGTCTACAGTTACAGTTGTAGTCAGTGCATAATTCTCCACTGTCACCTTTATCAAGTCTTTGTTGCTTGCACTTTAGGGCTATTGGATGATTCTATTAAAAGTAAAATTCAGAAGTGTTTGGGACTGACTACGATGCAGAGCAGAGGTTGGTGATTTTGGTGAGGCTGCTATCTCTCCCCGCCTATTCCCAGTAGGACAATTCTTCCTGTGATTATACCATCAGCAGTTTAGGGTACAGGAAGGGAATCAGTGAACAGCAGTGGTCGTTCAGACCACCATTGTGGGTTCTCTTCTCCTGTCAGGAATAAATTATCTCTGTGCTCCCTAGACGAGCAAACCGATTGCCTTGGGATGCAAAAGATGCACTTGTGTAGCAGTTGCATCTCATAAAAACAGTCACAAGAGAGACTATCTCTGAGTTCTGTCATACGGACTTCATTCTCTCCTTTCAGTCCCAAGCCCGTTCAGACACTGAGTACAGAGACATTTATTAATACCAGACATTGTAGGTCTCCTATCATTTTATAAAGATGATATTCATGCTGATTGTTAGTTTAAGCTTTAAAAGAACACAATAGGATTACTCTTCCAAAGAAAATATAACTACTTAATATTGTGATTATAGTTTCCGTGCTTGAATCAATGACGTAGAAGAAAATCTGGACTGATACAAGTTTGCTTAGAACAATATAGGATTGTTGGTAGACACTCTGTGAGCACAGCTCGCAGACACTGTGCAGATGTTCTGTGGGCTTGTTTGGAATGGGCATGAACAGTGTTTAAGAGCCACTAAATAATCCTAAACAGTTGTAGCTAAAACATCTGCACAAAGCTTGCCAGAGTTCCCAACTGCGAAGAAGCCCCTTTCCAAGAGCACTCTGTCCTGGACTTACTGCCTTGGCTGTGATGGGCAGAGAGCTGGCAGGGGCTGCTACTGAGACAGACTTGTAAAGAAGTTGTGCATCTCTTTGACTCAGGCCTAGAAGAATGCATTGTGACTGCTTGCCTCTTTCCAGAAGACAATTAGGGAGAATCACAAATTTTTTAATTTCTTTTTAATAGCAGCATGAGGAAGGAGAAGAAAAAAACAGATTCTCTATGAATAAACATGGATAAATTAATGGAAGTTTCAGGGTAGAGAAATAAAAAAGTTAGGACCAGAAGAGGGAAAAAAATATTTGAGCAGGCAAAGAAGCATATAAGTTTGTATTTGAATCTGAAACATAAGAAGATATAAGAGAAATTTGACACATTTACCCTTAGTGTACTGGATTTCACTCCTTAGAATTTGGGACTTGGAGATTTTTTACTTTAGATAAGTGTTGGGGTGATTCAGATGTTATTTTCCTTTTCCTGTGTGAGTGGAAGGGTGCCTGGCCTTGAAATCTGTGGGCAGAGATTCTGATTAATCAGTCTGTGACCCACCTTTGTTTTTGTGCCTTTTGGATCCTGAGCACATTTCATTTCCTATAGTTTTTGTTAAAGTACTCACTTTGAACGTCTTTCATATAAAATTTCGAAATCAGACTATTGCTATCCATGACCTCATGGACCTGACTTCTCCAGAAGTAAGAGAGCCATGAGGGAAAGAACAAAAGTTATGCTTGTGGGACTAATTTTGGCCGCACTGAAACTGTCCAGATGTCAGCATAAAAAAATGAAGGCAATGAAAACCAGTACCCCCCTCATATATATTTGCCACAATGATATAAGTATCATCTATTTTACAACACAGTAAAAAAAGTCTTTCATTGCATGGAAATGTGTTGCATAACTACTGTACTCTACTGTTTGGAAAATGCTGGGATGAGCCAACACCAACACTTCCTATCATTCTCATATTTGGTTAATCAAATTACTTTTTACCAGACATTAGCCAGAACACTAGATAATTGTTTTCTATTTTAAATAATGGCTTGCTGAATTCAAAGGGCCTTGTTTGAGTCTGCAAAGCCTGGCATTAAGCTGGAGTAAAACAGTATCCAATTATGCCCATTACCCCTAGGCAAGTACTTTTCTTAGAAAAATCACCTGTCAACAGCACAGCATTCTGCCAGAGCAATTTTTATTCTCTTTCTGTTCCAGAGGCATTTTATTTGCTGATCTATCAGTTGAAAAGTCCCTGTCAAAGAGGAGGAAACAATAACATTTTAGTGAAGCAACACTCTTGTACAGAGGTAAAAGGTTTATACTAGTGCAACACAATACATTCTAACCATTATTCTGACTCAGATGTGCAGACTGTGAAGCAGCCAGCTCTGGTTCAGGAGAACTAGGAAGATCATGGGAGCTAGAAAAGCAAATTTCAAATTTGTGTGCAGAAGTGTGGCTTTAGCTTAGTAAACTTTTTACTCTGCTATGGGGAAGAAGCTGAAAACTCTCAAACAACAAACAAACCCCAAACCCAAACAAAACAAAAAAACCCTCAAGAAATATAGCTGGTGAAAAGTTTCTAAAGTTTCTCTTTGCAAATAAGGACACTATCTGTAGGTTCACATGAAAAGACGCAGTGGCACCCAGCGGAAGTAAGGACAAAATAAAAAGGTTGAATGTACAGAATCTCTATGAAGATCTCCATGCCTTTCTCTCACACAGTTTTTAGATTGCTCTGAAGTACCCATCTTATCTACAATTTCATTTAAGTGGGCTCCACAAAGATGTCATTCTTTGATTTTAAAAAAATATAATAAATACTACAGGAAACATAGAACAAATGTTGCTTTGGAGGTTGCTTTTGTAAATTCTGATGTTGTTTTAGTCTTTTTTAATACAATTTTTTTATAGCAGCTCATGAACAGAGGACAGTAACATTTTGAGGGGAAGATGCATGCCAAGGGGAAATAAATGAATATGAGAATACATTTAAGAGAAATGAAAAAAATGACTAAATCTGCTGGAGGTCAGAGCGTTAAACGGTTTTAATCTAATTCAGTAGCGTGTATTAAAAAGGCATTTTCAGCAAAAGGTTATTGAAACCAAATCCTGGGAAAAAGAAGCCAGCTGTTCCAGAGAACATATGATCAAGTTTTAAGATGATTAATTTTTCACAGTGGTAGCCCTTAAAAACTTTCCCATCACATTTGATAAGTAATGTGTACTTCCTACAGACCATTGCTTTGGCCCGTGTTTATTGAGCAGAGGTCCCTTCAGTCTGAACAGGTAGTGTTGAGCAACCAGATCTATTTTTCTTAGCCAAAATGACAGCTACTTAACAGTCAAAAAGATTTCTTTTTACACTTTCCTTGCCAATTCAATGGTACACAGAGGAATAAGGAAATTGGAGGCCAGTGGAAGTCTTGACTTCTACCACAGGCTTTGCCACTTGTTTCTTGTACAACAGTGTTTAATATTTACTTTGCCATTTGTTAATTAGGAATAGCAGGAGACAGAGTTGTATTAAAGTGCCTATCAAGAAAGGACAAGCAAGCAAATCCTTAAAGGGGCCATTCATACAAGTAGAGCTCTGAGTTTACATGTATGCTTAGTGCACCATGGACATAAAATGTACTGCTGAACAGTATTGTTATGAGCAAAATGACTGTCAACTATGGACACTCACCTAGCACTACTTTGGCACTAGGTTGGCAGACCTATCCAGACATACTGGAAGGTACAGGCACTCTCTCCCTCCCTCATGGAGAATCAGCAGATTTGACATAGACATTAGAGCATGTGGTGAGTTTTATATACCTAAGAGCATGAGCTTCAAAAGGACCACCATGTTTATTGAGAAACCACAGTACTGCCCACCAGTAAACATCAACAATGAAGAATAGATTAAATTTCACTTCAGTTCGAAGGGTTTTTTTTTCACATATTTTTGTTCCTTGAGCATTTCTCCTGAGAACTCAAAGCCCTGAAAAGTCTTGTAAAAGATATGCATCTGAATTCTTTCAAAACTGATGGAAGAAAGAAAGATTGTTCCTTCTTTCAAAGCATACCCAGAGGAGTATATGGTGATAGTCTGCCTCCACTGTTGCTCAGCATTTAGCACAGCCATCAAGGATCTTGTAAGCCTGATGAAATTTAAGCACCCATTTCACTTTCTACTGGAACACGCATTACCGCATGGTCTCTGGGGTTCTTCAGGCAAAGGACTTTCCCACCTTTATTTGAAGTTTTTCTGCTTTCCTGAGAACTGGACAGTCTTCACTATGTCAAAGAAAAGTAGTGGGAATGACAATCATTAGGGTGATTAAGAGACAGAGCCTTTGCTCCTCGATCCAGTTAATACATCCCAATTAATGAAGCAATAAGTATTTCCTCATCTTTCTTTTACACCTGTGACCCACTTGACCAGACTAGCTCTCTCCAAAGTCCCTTTTCCACCCTCACCAAGTATCACTCTCTAATGGTGAAGATGCTCTCTGCAACATGGTAGGTGAGACTTTAAATCTTGGTTGGAGAAGGAAGTGGACCCTGTCGTAATACAGGTGGATGATGGTCTGACCTCAAAAACAGCATCAGGGAAGAGTTCCATCTTAACTCTTTTTCCACTGGGATTCAACCTGTTGGTGAGTACCCTAACAGCCCCCCACAATCTGCAGGGATACTGGTGAAGGTTAATGCAACTCAGAACAGGACGGGAGCTAAATTATCAGAACTAACAAGGCAAAGCGGTTTGTTGCAATAAGCAGCAGAACTTCAAGCACATAGAAAACTTTAACATTGAAAACCTAATTGCCTGAACAAGTGTAAACACCCCACACTGAGGTGGTAGCTGAATAAGGGTCCCAAAGGTCAGAATTTTTAATGGGGGACTTAAAGTAGCAGGTGAGCATTCAAGTCACATCCAAATCCTTTCATGTATTTAGTCCCCAAGTCCTATTAAGCAAGAAGCCACCTTAAACACACCTCAGGAATCGCAATCTGTTGTTTATCACTTCCCACAGGCACCATTTTAAACTTACACATGTGTGTATGTGTGTGTATGAAAGGAATACCTGGAGAAATTTAAAACATCTTAATTAAACTTAAGATGTGTGGTTCAGATAAGATTGGCATGTTGCCACTGCATTCCAAGATTCTCAAATAACATAATCTAATTAATTTTGTTTAAGAACACAGAGGTCATAAACATACAGTAATTTGAAACACTTAGTACCCTGCCAGCTGGCACTGTCTCCTTTCCACTTTTTTGCACTGTAATTTCACTTCCATTTGTGCCGAGCCTGAAATCTCCTTACTTTAGTAGTAGGCTGTATTATGTTACACAGCATTCAGCTGAGGTATTTTTTAATGAACTAATTACTTGTTAGTTAATAATAGAACATTTCTTTAGTAGTCAACTGCTGAATATAATTCCGAGAGAAATACTGTAGGATGGGATCCTGCAGAAATGTTTAGGAACAGGTTTCAAAAGAAAGCATTATGTTTATTCATTAATATGCTATAAATAAATAAAAAATGCCTCCTCTGAAAAGCCAGATATTTTATCTTTTTGTTGCTGGGTTGTGCACTAGGAACTAATGTTTTGCCATTTTTACTTAGTGGATGATTTTTAGAAGTCATTCAAAAAATAATGGAGGGTATTTATGGAGACATGCCATCAGAAAAACATATTCAAATTTCCTCCTGTTTGCCATCCACTCACATCCAGCCTGTTTCTGCTGCAATGCCACAGACGCAGGCTATGTGCTCATTTCCTAGGCAATCTCTGAGCGCCTGGAACAGATAGCTTCTGCAAGGTTCAGACCCTCTTTATGGCTCTCCTGGACAAAGTAACATGATGTCATGTAACATGATGTTGTGCAAATCTTTCAAAATGTTTCTCGCTGCTCTGCCCACCAGGGAACCATCTGGCTGGAGTGTGTAGCCGAATACACAAAGAGCTCAGCACATTTCTGGTTACTGAGATGCAAGGGAGATAAATTTCACAACTTTACGTCTCAACTTTGTCATTCAGAAATAATTCTCTAAGGACACACGTCCTTAAATGTTTTCTTGTGACCACTGGGTTTAGCTTTGAGATAGTAGGAGCCACCGAGCTACAGATGAATTTTGATGACCTATGGATATTACTACTTCAAAAGAATATACATTTGAGAATGCCATAAGTCAGATTCTTCTTGGCTGATACAAAAGACCATAGCATGATGAAGCAATATTCAAGCAACACAGATTTATAGCAAGGAAGAGTCTGGCTTGGCATACAGAGACACCACATATGTCATGCTCTGTCTTTACTATTCTCCTCACAGCACATGCATAACTATCACTAATGTTAATGAAAGGTGGGCATTGAGGGGTTATGTTCTTACATGTACACGAGTGTGTAAAGATCTCCATCAAAGATTTTTCTCTGCTGGAAGACAGAGATACAGTTACAAAGCTATTCTCTGTCTGGTACTGCCAGCAGTGCTGTAAATCCCCCCCACTCCGTATCTAATGTACTCAGATGCAGAGGAGGCAAACAGTCATGCCAAGGAAAAGCAAGAAGAGCACAGGCTGGCTGAAAGGCAGCTCTCAGAGACAAAAACCAGACAGAACCCCTTTCAAACCCAGCACTGGGCTCCTGAGAACCACTCTGCGTTAACCCTTAGCCAGCTAGAAACTGAAGGAGAATTGCAGAACTACCAAAGTTTATTGTCAATGAAATGCTGTTTCATGTGAAAGCACTGGGGGGTTTGTAGTGTTATACTTACATACACACCCCATTTCCTACCTTACAGTACTGTTAGGGAGGGGAGCTTTGAGCAGCAGAATCCCTGGGGGTGGACAGGGATCTTCAGTTTCAAGCCCAACATCCTGCTTGGACCAGATGCAGTGGGAGCAGGCTGTCCAGAGTCTTGCAGAGCCAGTTTTGCATAGCTGCAAGGATGGAGGTACTACCACTGCTCTGAGGAGCCTGTTCCAGTGCTTGGCTATGATTTCACCTTTTCCTGATATGTAGCCAAAATTTCTAGTGTAGTAACTTGAGTCCATTGTCTCACATCCTTAGTGAAAACAAGACTGGACTGTAGCTTCACTAATCACATTGAATTTATTCGAAGAGTTCTAAGTAGTTTTACTGTAAATGGTAGTGGAGATAGAACAGCAGGGTACAGATGACCAATAAATCTATGTAAACCCTTCCACTTTGGATTTAGGTGGATCTGATACTTATTAAAAGGCACTGTCATATAAGTGGTTTGACTATAACAATTGGTGGCATGAGACCAATCCCTTTTGTATCGTATATGTTTCTGACAATGCTTAGATCTCAGTCCAGTTCTCAGTGAAATGATCTTCACATCAAAGCCCATCATCAGAGTTGGTGGTCACATATTTCTTGACAACTTTCCAGATTCCTGAAAGTATTTAGGCATATTCTGTTGTCTTGTAAGTCCTAAGTGATTTAGACAAGTAAGAGCCATTTTCAGAGTTGCCTGACTTAAGAATCCTTGAAAGACAAGATTTGAGTGAAAAAGATACTGGAATTTACCTCTCATCCTTAGAAGGAGGCAAGAAAGAAAGAAAGGGGTGGAGGTGGGGGCTTTGCAGAAATTTGTATGGCTTTTATAGATGTGCATTTTAAGAGAACTTCACTTGTAGAAACTGTGTCACTCAAATCTAATAACTATGCTTCTTAAAAAAAATCATACAAGGAAGTTTTATTGGCTACAGATCAATTCGCATCAAATTTTTTCATACTAAAAAAATATAATTTTCCATATTAAACAAACAAACCTATAGATTCTCCTGCCTAAACAAGACTGAAAAGAAGAAAAGAGCTCACTAGATTTTTTTTTAGTCCTCTTAAGAAAGATGTCCCCTGAATAGGGTCTTGATGAAAGGTACTCTACAGGAATAGAACTGAGGATGACCACAGAGGAGAAGTGGTTCACATACTTATGCATATGAGATCAAACCACTGTCTTGCATCTGGTGAGTTTATACTGACAGTTTATTTCCAACACAGTCATCAATATAATGTCTGAGAGCTTAATCCTTCTCCCACTAAGTCAGTACCAAGACTCCCACTTGCCTCTACTGTGTAGCTTTGAAGCCTTCTAATTCAGTGCCTACAAAATGAACTACTACTTACCCAGGAGAAAAACCAGGCAGAAAGTATTCAAATATAAACATTTACATTTTAGGGAATTGCCTCTGTTGCAGTCCATCACAAAAATGATTGATTCTCTGTCATTTGTGAGGGTATTCTGTTTTTCAAATATCTTTTCTAAATGGACGTAGCTATGGAAATAGGTATAGCCTATTTTATTTTAGGTTTTGAATAAACCAGTACATTTAATATTAGAAATTGTCTGAGTAAAATAAAAACTTATTTTATAAAAAATGTCTGAGATACAAAAACCTTTTTTTGGATAACAGAAAAATAAACATAATAATCTCTTTGTTTTGGAGGAAAGATACTAAAATATCACCTGAAGTTACATTTGATCAATCAGATAAATCTGCTTTAAATCTTGGAAAATAAAAACATCATTAACATTTTCCTATGTTTTCAGTGTTGTTTTTTTGACCTGTTCTATCTGCCTGGAAACTAACCATGAATTCCAGTTGAAGCATATCTAGAATTTTAGAGCAAAAATAAAGGACAAACTAATATTGATTTTATTCAAAGGCAAAGAGCATAAGGGACAATGTGTTTCCCTCTGACCCTTTAAAATCTGGGTCTGCATAGCCCAGCAGAGCTGAGCTTTTAGGGATAATTGCGATCAGTAATTATTGAGATTGAAAGACTGAGAAAGTTACAGTCTCTAGTTCATGAGGTCTTTCTTTAAAATGTTTCTAATTCAGAAATAAAATACTGCAATTAATAAATTACTGTTAATCTCAAAAAGAAATAGCGCAGCACTTCAGTGTCTTCCTGAATTTTCATGAAAAGGCACTGCAGACAATAACCTTCCTCCCTGACTGACATCTGTGGTACAGAGACTGTGATTCTTGTCCCGCTGAGCAACATTATACCATCAAGCGCTGAGCCATATGAAGTTTTTGGCTGCGTTCTTTTATTTTTTTTCCAGTTCTCTAGATTCCTATGCCCTGTTCTCTGGTTCCCAGAGGTAGGCATTTCTGTAATTTCAATTCCCTTCCAAATATCTTTAGAAAATGCAAAGCGCTCTTGGCTTGGATTTCATCCACAGTCCAGTGCCAAAAACCCATCTGCATTTTTTCCCTTGTATATCCTAATTCTAAACTAAGTTTCTCTTTTACATTCTGCAGTACTGTATCCTGGGGGGAAATAGCTAATCAGGGTAGCATTAACCCTGTGTGAAATGCAAAGTGCGAATATTTTAGCTGCCCATCATCACTCAGCTGAACAAAATGGCTCTGTGGCTGGCACTTCTTCCACCTTCCTTCTCCCTGAAATTGCTTAAACAAAATCCATCTTACCCATTCTTTCTCAAGCCATACACTTGCATTGTCTAGCCTGCCTAACAGCTCCCTAATCCAGTCAGAAAGCCCAAACTGTTTGAAATAACCAAATATGCATGTGGAATTTGCATTAGGAACATAATAGACCTCCTAACCATGGTTATTACAGCCCTCTCAATTGTTCAAACATGCCTCCCACCTGTTGCTGCTTATAATGTGCTCAAGTTCCATCAAGTGCAAAAGTTATGGTGCTATTTATGTGGAACTTTCTTAGACATGCACGAGGTGCAAGATATATTTACAAGACCCTTCTTTCATCTCTTCCGCTGGGCACAACAGGGGTCTCATCTCCTCCCTGAGCACACATGTGACTACAGATGTCATTACTGGAAATAAAACATTCCCACCATGCAGAGACCAAACCCTGGGGAGACCAGCGCAGGAATTCTCTCGTACCTTTCATTTGGAGAAGGAGAAAGTGGAAAAAAGAAACAACCCAACAAAAATGCCCCACAGCTTTGACAGTTTAATTGTTGTGTTGTGGATGCATGTGGGATGAAAACAAGGAAGGAAATGCAAGCATTCGGATGGGAGTTGTTCCAAAATCCTGCAGGAAATCTGTGTTGGCATTGTGGGTCTGAGGCCTTCTGGAGTTCATGGAAAGATTCAGACCCACTCAAGTGTGCGCTGGATCAAGCCCTTAATACAGAAATGTGTCCTAAGAGGCAAGTCACCTCTTGTACACAGCTACAGGGTATAAACCAGTGAAATTCTGGTTCTAATTATGCCAGCTAACATTGTTATCATTAACTCACTTTACAAAAAAGTTCAATGCTTTTCAATTTCAGTAGTCTTGATTCAGGTTCTTAAGGTTAGGCCAGGCCATGGTGGCCAGTCACAAAGCGAAGCACAGACCTATTGTTCTTCATGGCTTCACTCAACAACTAGGAAAAATATTAAAAATAAAACTCCAAGTTTGTTTCAAATGACCCTGTAAAGTAGATGAGATCACTGTATTTACAGCTTTCTCATTCCTGATTCTGCAAAACAGGAGTTTCTGAGAAAATGTAGATTGAAATTCAAGGATTAACTGTGTTTGCAGCATACCAAAAAGGTACCCATGGAAAGATACTGAGACCTTTAGGTGTGTGAAATGATGGTGATTGTGTAGAGAGAGACCTGTGTAGTGACCTTACTTGGGCACCAGCAGACTGGCTGCAGAAGCATGGAACTCTGCATAAGCAGCCTAATTCATATCAAAGTCTTCTCTAGCTGGGAGATTTTCAGTGGTTGAGTTATGCTTGGGACATGCCATGACCTCTCCCTCATCTACTGTGCTAGGAGCCACACCTTCCTCTTCGTGCTTATAAAGGTGGTGATATTATCCTATTTGGAAATGATGTTGGCCCATGAGCTTGCAGCTTGCAGAACCTCAAAGTCTGTCAGCTTCTTTGGTGCCCTTGTGTGTATCTCTGCAGACTTCTGTGAGCAGTGTTCCAGACACAGCTGGCTGAAGCAGTGCTGTATAATCTGCTTTGGAAGAAAAATTAGCTTTTCAGCTAAACTTCTTTTTCTTTTTTTTTTTCTTTTTTTTTTTTTTTTTTTTTTTTTTTTCACGGATTGTCTGCTTTCCATGGTGAATTCCAGGTTCTGACTGCAAAGCCAAAGCATTTGCAATAAAATGCCTTGTGTGTTTCTATGAGATGGTGCATGGCACAGGAAGGTAGGGGAATATTTTCTGGCAAATACTGCTGATATAAACTCATATTAATGTTGATTCCCTTTCATGCAGCAAGTTGTTAGTGGAGCCACTGGAAATTACAGACAGATGGAAGATACAGGTTGCTGCAAGAAGCTTGTTCAGCATGCTGAACAACACCACAAATATGTTTTTATACACACTCTTCTTTGAAGTGTGATGGATGTAGCATGTGTGAGTTGCTGTCTCATTTTTCTATTGAATTATAAAGAGTCCTACCCACAGATCTATCTGGGTGGTAGCTCCATTTTTCCCAGTAGTTTCTGACAGTAGTTACATTTCATTTAAAACATACGCTCACTTTTCCTGCATTCCCCAATGTAAACATGTAAGAGATGCAGGAATTTACTGAAGAAAAAGAACTTTGCAGACCTGTGCTACAGAGTGTGGCACAGGAGGGCCAGAGAAAACACATCTGTGGGCAAAAAGCTCACACTCAGCCTTTCACAGCCAGAAAGCTATAGGTTTTGCTTCAGCTGCCCATGGAAGCACACAGCTCAGCATTTGCTTACTCTGAAGGGGATCAGGCTTTGCCCAGTCCTATGCATGACTTACAGGGGTGCATGGGGACTGCAGCTGTGCCCTGCTTGCAGAGCACAGGGATGAAAGCAGTTCCACTGGCCCTGCCTAGTTCCTCCTTCTTGGTTAGCCTGCTATCCAGGACCAGCCCTAATTGTGTCTCCACCTTCCCATCTGAGCATACACAGCACTTTGACATACTTCATGATTTTCTTACTGAAAGATAAACTTGTCTTCCAACACCTGAATGTTTTCAGCATCTTCTGCTACTGGAGAAATTTTTTTTTTTCTTGTAATTTATTTTAATTGTGAGCTCTGTGTCTCTGGGTTAATTTGTTCTGGCTGCAGTTTGAAAGAATGCCATTCGCAGAAACCACAAGAGGCTTCAAGAGTGGAGCAATTACTGCATCCACATTCTTGGAAAAGTCTGATAACAGCAGAGACCATTCCTCCAGCTCAGTGGCAGGTCTGAGTATGCTGTGAGAGAGTACAGCATGGAAATGACTCACGGGCCAGCACAGAGTCCTCAGTGCTTGCACACTGACATCAAAGCCTAGGAACTCAAGGCCTCCCTTGAATGAGCTCAACTGCATTTAAGGAGATTCTGGTGATAAGTCTAAAAAAAGCACATTAGACATGTTTAAGGAAGTAGAGTACAATTCCTTTGTTATCTCTGGCATCAGTGGAAGTATAAGAGAAGAAGTGTATTTTCCCAGGGTGTCCCTCAGACAAGAGTCCTGCAGAATTTTTCTGATGCCCATCAATGCAATTAGCAAAAAGTACAGTGACATCCTATTTGAAGGAAGAATGACTTGTATGATTATTGAATGATAAATTAGGTTCTTCCAAAGTGTTGATTTTACCAAATCCTGTAAGTTTGTCAAATGGATGATCTGCTTTGTGATACTGACATCTTCATACACATAGAAATTATCATTAACATTTTTTTTTGTTGCTTGAATATTTGCTATTTGCTGACTATCATCACCCTTTTCATCTACCTGTAATAAAACTAAAGTCAATTTTCTACACCAGCAATAAATACAACTTTGTTCTGGACAGCTCTGACTGCAGTTTGTTGACCTCCTTAATTTTCAAAGCCTTGCACACCATTATCCTCTCACTTCTAGCCCAGTAATTTTAAGCCTAAACAATCCTTAATTTTATTTCCTGATGGTAGAGAACAGTCTAATTTTCTTATTATACGTGCATTTAATTTCTCAGTAATTAACCTTAGATACTAACAATTCCGATTCAATTTCTCCGAGGGTAGTTGTATGACAAAATCTCATTAACTGGTACTGGTGCATAGAAGATCCTTTGCAGGTTTCTTAAAAGCCTTGGGGCTCAGGCAAACTGGATTCTGTTCTGTCTTTGCCTCAGATTGCCTTCATGATGATGGGTAAATCTCTCTTCTCAATTCCTAGAATATGTCAGCTTTCTCTCAGATGTCCTAACTCTCTCATTGTTACATTTTTTCCATAGGGGGGCAATACAGTTTCCCCGTTTCTGTATAGCAGTGATTAGAAGTTGATCTTAATTTTCAACAATTATACATTTGTGGTTCAATAGTGCTCTAATATTGGCTGAGATCTTTTTATAATGATCATTAATGATTCTGCAAGTAGACAACAAAAATAAAAATACTGTAGATTCATCCTCTACAAAACATTACATCTTAGAGACAAAAGAATTTGTAACACCGTCTGCTGCGAAACTTCTGCTGAGAACATGGTTCATGTTATTCTTTCTTTAAACTTGGCCAGATTCTTCAGGTTTAAATGGACTCTGCTTTTTAAAAATGTGGGGTGAGCAAAAGGAGATATATAATAGCATAATGACAATACAATGAAATCACTACATAAAGTATGGGAAAACACATAGGAGGAATAATGACTTGAGAATAAGCAGGAGAAATGGAGGATTTGAAAAGAAAGCAGTTTCTTGCAAATATTTCACAAAACTTTAGAATGATAATTTTTTGAGTGAAGAAATCAATTTTTTTATGATGAACATCTGTTGTGGCAAGTACTGTCACAATATTGTGGCCAGCAGTGTCATAATTCTCCATATATAAGCCTATGGTCCTGCTTTATTCTCCCCTTGCAGTACTGGGGACATTCCCTCACTGAAGGTTCAGATAAGCCCACATAAGTACTCATTTTATAAAAGAACGATAGAACTCATTCAGACTAAGCAGAGGAAAGCTCATTTCTCTAGAATGGGACAACTACTGAAACAACAGATGTGAGTAGCATTGGTGCATCTTTCAATGGCAGTTCTTTGGTACAAATATGCATTTGTTTGAGAAATAGCAAATGTCCATTTGTAACTGGACTGCAAAAGTCCCATCTGTGTTTTACTCTTTCCTAGCTGGTGACTTCTAAATTTCCACCTCTAATGCAATGCCTCTTAGTCCAGGCCATATATGTTTTGAAATGGTCAAAGTTCTCATTAAATCATATTTTATATTCCTTTTCCTGTTGCACCAGCTATTCATTCAGCTCAGTTTTCTGAGGTGTGAAGGTATGACCTTTCCCAAGAGGAAACAGGAAAGGGTGGCATTAGTAATTTAGGGCTCTTCCTCGAAAGAATTTCAGACTATGAGCTTACTGGTTTAAAAGATTTCTGAAATCTTTAGCATCATGAAAAGAGGAATCTAGGGAAAGCTGTGGAAATGTCTCCCCTCATTCCACCAGTCACTCATCCATCATCTGTGTTAAAGCATAAATCCTTTCTGCTTCCACACAAGTGAGGGAAGGAATGAGGAGGAAATAATTTCCCCCTTTTCAGATACCATTTTTTTAACTGACAGTGACCAGGTCTGACAGACAAGTCAGAAACTGAAAAAAATCAGTTATTCCTTTCATAATTCATTTAGGAGCAGGCACTAGTTCAACCCTAGCAAGACCTTTTGGCCCTCCTAGGAAGAAAAAGAGACAGAGGAAAAACAAACGTGGACATAAACAGCAGAGAGGAGCACAACAAAAGACAAGGGCTGTGGGGAGTTATAGGATCAGAAATGGAGGAGTACAGAAGCAGAGAAAGGACACAGACAAGAGCACCATGTCAGTGCCTCGTGTTCCCAGGAGGGGTGCAAGGAGCTGGTGGCAGCTGCCCAGTGGTGCTCTGTCCTGGGAGCTGGAGCAGCAGGGGAATGCGGACAGGACTACTGGCAACAGGGCTCCCCCACCCCATTTTGATGCTTCTTCTTCTTCCTGGTGATGTGAACAACCACTTCAGCTAGAGACAGAAGAAAATTGATGGAGAGGCTCTGGTGATTTGCAGAGGGGCTTTATTCTGAAAGGTTAACATGTCTACATTCCTCTGGTTATCAAAGGTGGTGCTTCAAGCTGGAGTGGGAGAGTATCTTAGAAATAGCTTAGGCTGTGGTGCCAGACTAGCCCCCAGCAGAATAGTGAGAGACTTTCACCATGAGAAAACAAACAAACAAACAAGCAATTGGAGAAAAGAAGCTGTTTTCCATATTTTGCTTGGAGGCAACAGACGTTCATCATACCTCTTTTGGCAGGACTAACTCTTGGCTCAGAGCAAAGCAAAACTTTCCATGGAGAGTGAATGGTGCTACTGACCCAGACACAGAGGTGTGGGAATATATGGACTAATCCAAGCTGTCTCCAGCAAGGATGCTTTACTGAGGAGGCAGCTGTTACTTTGTAAGGTCTTTGTGGCAAGCGGGTTTTTTGTATTTTTTTATTGCTGTACAGAGTGGTTTTCCTCCATGCCTGGTCTCAGAGGCACAGCCACCACACGATTTATAAATGACAACGCTGATCACTCTTGAAAGCTCAGCCCCAGCCTGGCTACAGAGCCTCTGCCAGCACTCTGAGCCACGGAAGGCCAGAGGATAATGTTGGCTGAGTCAAATGGCTCTTGAGGGATTTACCGAGTGGATTATACTTGAAAAGGGAATCCTCTTTTATGTCTATTCTGGGCAAATAAATGCCCAGGCACTGTTCAAGGTTGCTCTTAGTTGGACAAATTCTCTGAAACTGAAAGCAGAACCAAATTCTTGTCGTTCTCTCCAGGTACTCCAGCAAAGTCTCAAACACCCAATAACAGAAATGAAAGAAACCCAAGCTGGTCATCCAGTGTAATGGCACAGGATGGAACTAAGCCTGAGTTTAAATGGAGAATGTTCTGTTCTGTCTGCATTCATTTTACTTCGTTAGTTGCCACTGAAGTATCTATGTGGCTTTAAGCAGCACATCTATAATGTGACAAATATTTGTCCTGTCACCATTTTCTATGTTAATTGCCTCTTTGAGGGAAAAGATATTCAGAGGAATGCAGTTTTGACAGAAGCTGAGTTTAAGATCTGTAAGGAGGAGGCAGATAGATAAAAGTATTTCTTTTCCTCTTTTTAATTTACCTGTTTCCCTGTGTTAGTTTCAGGGAAGAAAAGGGCAATACACACAGATTTTGTATCTAGTACAGAGCACACATACAAATTAATTTTATCTGGAGAGGGCAGCAGAAGAAATAATTGACAATAGCCCATGTGTTTAAGAGAACTTTTAGATACCTGGAACCTAGGCATATAAATATCAGCAATAAAATTATATATTTGGAAGTTACATGATTGAAAAACATCTAAAATCAAACAAGTGAAGTGAGCTGTTGATTCTGAAATAATTAAAGCTTTCATTAGTATTCATTAAAAATAATTTTCAGTCTTAAGCCCAATACTTTCTCTTTTGCTCCTGGCTGAGTTTACACCATTGTTAAAAAAATCTTCAAAATTAATTGTAGATTTAAAAAACTGTTTCTAGAAAAGTCATGCTCAAATGTGTGATATTTAAATTACTTGGTTTAGTTTGGTTTGGTTTTTCTGTTTTGCCTGTGCTGGTGCTTTGCACTTTTTTGACAAGGCTGAATGAAGTTTTCAAAATATCTGTTTACAAGGGGTTCTGCAGGTTTCTTTCAAGTCAACGAAATAGAAAACTTAACCAGCCCTGATGTATCTGATTTATCTGTTTACCAATTGTCACTTGAATATGTCAGCTCAAGGATCATGTACCTCATTCAATTTTGATGAAATTATTTGTCAATTTGTTCTGATATGACATCTAACTATATGGCTTTAATTATATGAAATCAAGGTCACATCTGTGTGCAAGTATCTTCCCAATTCATTGTGCAAGTGACTTCTCAGTTGCATGAAGAAAGTTTGTGGATCTAGGAATGAAGCTTATAACATGATGTCATGTTTTGTTCCCACACTGCTATCCTACCTGCTCTACAGAGGCTGTTATTTTATGTGAAATATTTATGTTGTAGAGTCATACACTTAGGATGTAACTCTGATACCTAATATACAAGCAATCCCTGAAAAATTCTATATCCTGTAGAATATTAAACGTCTGTATTTTGTTTGGTTCAGGTTCTCACACAAGTGTGAAAAGGAATTTGAAGCTATAAATCACTGTCGCTCAGTCTTTACCTTAAGTGCTAACCACATCCCTGAATCAACAATATGTTTTCCTTCCTTTCCACAGATGGGGTTGACCCTGTGGGTTCACCATGCGTTATTACACCTAGAAATTCCAGCTGCACTCACTGATTGCATCACTAACCACTATTTATTGCTGAGCTGAGGAACGTCTTCTCAGATGATTCTCATTCGTGCAGCTGAGAGCTTTTACTCTCCTGGAAAAGCTTGGTTTCAATCAGAAAACCCCAACCCTGTTAATATAATCCTAATAGTTAGGGTAAAATATTAAAACACTTTCTAATTACTTCCTTCCCATTTCCTATGGCTTTGCTTTTAATAACATGGATTATTATTATTACTGCTTGGTTTCAGACTTATTTATTTTCTGTAATAGGTCTACTCTGTTTCCTTGAACTGTGAACATGAGGGACCTGCATATTCTGCTCAGGTGATGACTCGAAACAATATGAAAATAAGATGATATAGAAAAGCTTGAAAGTGTCATTTGTTCAAGCAGTGTGGTTACACAGGATTCCAGGATAACCTTACAGGGCAACTATCCTCCGTGTAATTTTCAATTGCAGTTAAAAGCACAGCAGTGAGTTTGTGCTTTAGAGGGAACAGTGTCAAATATTGACTCAGCTGATGGTTTCATGCGACAGACAGGAGATGCTTCCCTCAGAAACATCCCAAATTAGTACTGGCACTCTGCAGCGCAGTCTCCTCAGGGAAAGCACATTTTAGAGGGAGAAGTGAAAGAGGATGATGGCAAGACACATAGAAAAAAGAATATCTCAGGGAAATTAATTTCCATGGGAGTAATGCTGGTTTGCAAGCAACTCAAAGTTCTCAGAAGGATTCCCCTTCCTAAGCAAAGCAGAAACAGCCACCAGAGGCAATATCTGAGGGCAAACAGACAGACAGGCAGACAGCCAGCAGCTTTCCACCCACCACACTAATGGAGGTGAGTCAGTTGTTTTCTTCCTCAGAGCTTTTGTGAGTGATTAATATGAAACATAAGCTCCTTTCATCATTGATTTATGCTCTTCCTCTGCAACTGATTGGATAAACCCTATCTTCAGCTGGTGTAATTCTGTCTCATTGATTTCAGCCGAGCTGAAGACTTGATTTTTGAAACAGGATGTTTTTTTTCTGTTATGCCTGATTTAGTAATTTAACTCCTGCATTGTAATTTTAAGTTTATATACGTAGTTTGGGAGCTCTTTACAGGGAGGTATTTTATGTTTCTGACTTAACACTCACCTCCTTTCTTACATACATCACTTTCATTAAACGACTTGGTAGCTCCTTTCTCTAAGATCTAACTCTTGCATTCTCCTAAGCTGCTCTCGTTATTCCCCCTTGCTCCTTGGCTGTAGTGTCTTTCCCACAGTACAATCACTGGCACTCTGTACAGGCTCTTTTAAATGGCTAACACAGAAAACACATTGCCTGTCTTTGCCCTTCTGTCCTTTGGCTACTACAAAGTGGTATTTTACTTGCATTTTTCACCTTTCTTTCCCTTTTTTTCATCTTTTTAGCACAGCTGTGCAGCTGGCTGCTGGCTTCAATTATTTTTCTATTTTTCCACAATAACTCCCAGGTCTTTTTCCTGAGTATGATGCTAGATGACTATTTAATTCAGCATATGCAATAGTTCTTGCATCAGTTTCTTGCTTGCAGACAAATTGCTTGATGTGTGCTAATATTGAACTACATTTACCACCTGCTGGCTCAGATCATCTCAAATGATCCAAATACTCTTGACTTCAGTTCCACTGTTCCCTGTATTCTGTCCACTCCTAATGCTAGTATTATATTCCACTCCGAAGGTTTATTTTTAGGACATCTCTGCCAAATTGTTTACACATGTTAGTTCCCTTAACATTTCCTCATTTCCAACAGCTTTTGAACTGAAGGTCTCTGTACATTAGTTCTGAATGGTTCGTAACTATGACAAAGTAGAAGTGTGAGTATGGTGCAGGCCATACGCAGGTTCTCCCTTTTGAAAAATTAAAAATGGAGAGGCAAAATTTTCAGAAGGGCTTAAACTCATGTAAGATGGGTGAGAGCAACTGTGAATAACTGCTGAGAGCATACCATTTAGTGGTCTCACTGGGAATCCACTTTGTCCGAGTCATTAGGAATAAATGATTCTGGAAGTGTTGGTACATAAAGGCAGTCGATGCACATTTCACCCCAATGTGCAAATGTATTTTGAAATTATATCAGTCCCTTTAAGTCCCCTGAAAACTACAGCATTACTTTAATGTTTTCACATGCCAGAGGAATGTTTTTGACAGTTCCTACCCCTTCTTGTAACAGTTTACAGTGAAATCAGATCTTATCAGGATGCCTCTGTAAAGAGAATGACAATGGGTCAAAGCATAAGTCCTCTCAGATAAAAGAGTGGTGATCCCTATTCTCTTGGGCAGCTGATTCCAGGGCAGCTGATTTCAGGACTACACATAAAACCCTCATGAGTGGGATTTGGCCCTTCTTCAAAAGCTACAAGTCCCTCCTTTGTTTTCACTTCAAAACGGAACAACTCAGTTTAAGATTGGTAAAAAGTCTCAGGGAAGAAGCACCAAGACTGGAGTTACAAAACATTCAGTTAGAATGGCAAAAGTTTTTCCTAGAATTACCGGACTATATGAAAATAAAATTACCATTTCAGTTCAAGGGACAATGTTTTTAAAGGGTTATGAAGAAACAGCAATCTATGACTTTAATATCCCAGTCCGTTAGACCTTTTCTGGCAGTGCTGTGAAAACATTTCCTACATACTTTCAGCCTTATCATGGAAAGTCAGACAGCTCAGAATCACATGGGTTGATAAGTTTTCAACCAAATAAGAGACAGAAATGTAAAAGAAAAACACCCTGGGAAAGTTTCCTTCGACTCGCATGTATGAGAGAATATAGTACATTCCCTTGTCCAGCCTATAATTAAGATGAAAGGCATATTTTCATATAATTTGCAATTCAGTGGCATGGTTTACATTCCACGTGGACTGCATCATCTTGGTTCTTCTAATGCAATGAAACAAAACAAAAAATAAAATTGGGCTTAGTAGTCAAGTAGGATGCATCATTACAGTTCAGACTATTTTTAAGTTAGAAGAAACAAAGCCATTTTAAATGCTAGCTTCTCTTAAGACTTGAAATGCACAACCTCTGCAAAAGTGTGACATCTTTGTATAAAACCAAGTACTCTGGTTTGAAATATTAGCTTATATGACTTTCTTTCCCTACTCCCAAATGGACAAAGAAAGACAAAAGGAAATCAGTAAAGATATCCTTACCCTTCAAGTGTCCAACTAAATTTTAACTCTCCTTGGCTGTCTGTAGGTGATAACATGGATCTGTGGGATTGTCTTGCTGAACTCTGCAGCATCTTTACCTGAATACACACAAACACACATACATTCAGTCTTTAGCTCTGTGAAGGTCTGATTTACCATGCCTAGTGTCACCAAAGTGAATTAGAGCATTTTTTTCTGAGCTCATGAGTGACAAACACTTTGAAGCCCTGACCAACTGAAAAAGGTTTAAAAAATCATTCTACTTCTGCTGCAGTTCCTCTGGCTTTAGCAGAGTACAGGAAAAACTGAACACTTAAGTAAATCATAAGTAATTTAGGAGCTCTTGAGAAGTTCTTCCCCGGTGAGATCTCTAGTACTTCTTAATTCCATCTATGCTAGAAGTGACATTAGGAACAGGCTTTCTCATGGTAAATCAATATATCCATATTTTTTCTAAGCTGCAATGAAGAATAGCAGAGGACACATATATGTACATAATTTAAAAGAGAAAATAAGTTGGGAACTTTTTTTGACCTCAAATATAATTCCATTCAAGTTTTTGTGCTAGGGCCAGTGACGATACTTCTTTTTATATAAACTTACTTGTCCATCATTATAAGTGTCTGAATCTCAAGGAGATATGTGCTTATAGTTGGATGTCTGGTTGTAGATCTATGGGAAATACAAATGTCAGGACATATCCAGAGAAACCGCATAGCCCTTCAAAGATGAATTCTTTCATGCACCATTTCTACTAGGGGCTCAGTCTAGACAATGGAAATTTGCCAGTGCATTGAGGGCCAGGCCCCTGACAACAAGATTTTGCCCCAGTGTCCTTAATTTGGCTTAAAACAGCACTGAGAGTGGAGCTAATGGAAAGGACCACTCTTTGTGCTTCCTCTTGTGTAGATAGAGTGAGCACTTGATGTGCCTTCTCTTGCCTGCACTGCAGCTGTTCTGGAGTTTTAACACTCTATTTTGGCTTGACAACATCCCCAGCTGAAGATATTCTCATAGTTTAGCTCTTTCCTTGCTGTTAATGCAAGAATTTCCTTCCTGCGCTCCCTCAGTATTCTTTCAACTGCAGCTTCCACATCAGTGGTGGTCTATTACCACCAGGAGAAAATGTCCACACAGTATTTCATGTCCACATGAAAGCAAAAGTGTTCATTAAGAGCTAATGCATCACTTTCTCTTGGGTGTGTTCTGAGTGGGCATTTTCTTCTGGTGCTGATAGCCCACCACTGACACTGAAGCACCAGGAAAAGTGGTGGAGGTGTGTATGGAAATCATGTATAACTGACACATCACCACCTGTTGCGCCCCAGATAGGGGTCAGTGTGAGGCTGCACAGCTGCAAGACCACACTAAAGAATGAAAACTTTTAGCACCTTCCACTCCTGTGTCTTCCTGCTGAGACAGACCAAGTTACTGCATTTCTCTCCTCTTGCTGGTTATTGTGGGCACTCTCGTTCCTCATTTCTTTCCTCTCCACCCCTTCTCATGTTTTTCAGGGTCAGAGGAATTCAGGCAAATGGTTCCTAATGCTCCTCTGTAAACAGCAATTTGGTGGGCTCAGGAGAGAGCAGGCAGGGATATGGAAATGGAGGTACTTCCCTGAGGAAAACTGGTTTCCCATATGAGACCACTCAGGGCACTGATAGTGCAAGCCTGAGAGCCTGAGTCTCACTGGACACCTTCTGTATATCAGAATAACACCTGTGGTCTCTTTGGACTTATTTCTCATAAAGGATGTTATAAAGGGAAAATAAATACAGGAGTAGAGGGCAGGAGGAGAAATGCTTCCATGCCAGTTGGTGCAGGTTTGTTTTGCTTAGATTTTATACCTTGTCAGTGCCTACAACAGATAAACCTGTGAAATTTCAGAGTTGAGATTCAGCTTGTGTAAATATTCAAAAGTTTAGATGTTTATCTGAACCACATCTAAACTATGCAAAGTAACTTCTTGAGACTGCTTTGCTGGGCTGAAAATCTTGTAAGAACAGGCTTTCCTGTGACATTTCCAACACTCCTGCTTCCTGTCATGGCAGTGAAAATAGCCATCCTCGTGGTATTTCAACAATTCTTCTTCTAAATAGAAACCAGAAGTGGAGGGGGAGTGGAAATATAGGAGACATCTCCAAAGTTTGGAAATCTGCTACTTGAGTTTCATTCTAGAAAGATTTAGGGTTCAAAAGCTTTCAGATTTTCCCCCAAACCTGCTCTATAGGATAGAGAACATAGAAAAGGAACTGGAAGTGCTACTGAAATAAAGGAGTGAATCAAGCTATCTCCCTTTTTGTATTTTAGAAACCCCAGAGATGTTTGATGGAGTGGAAAGATAGCATAATTGAAACAAATAAAAGTAAACATTTTTTCACATAGCTTATACTTAACTTCTGTACCACATGGCCACAGGATATTATTGAGGCCAAAAGCTTAATGGGATTTAAGAACTGATGGGTCATTTATATGGATAATAAAAATATTCACTGTCACTTTGGATACAGTTGTATTAAAATATTTGCAAGAGATATAAACTCATATGCCTCATTGTATAAGCCAGATTCTAAGTGAAGGGAATAAGGGGAAAAACTGTGCTATAAAATGCTTCTTAATTAAAGCTCTTCTATTGCTTATTAATGTGACACATCTGGTATTAGACAAGAGAGGATATTGGACTAAAATAAATAATTGTATGATTTTCTATTGCTTTCCATATCATTCCTCTAAATGTTTTGCATTGGAGAACCAAGATATGGAAACTGCTTGTGCCAACAGAGGGATGTTTTCCTCTAGCAGATGTGAGGTAAGACATTAGCACTTGTTTACAGTCAGGATAATACTTATCAGAACAACCTATTCAGAGATGGGAATTCTTATGTGTTCAACATAGATTTTTAAACCTCCGTATATTTTAGCTCAACTTAGCTCAGTGCTTTACACAAGATCAAATTAAATTGTTATAGTAATCTTTTCCAACTTGTAATGTTTTGATCCTTGAAGGGTCACTGCAAAAAAACTAGCTTTTTAAACTTCACGATAGCCGGTGAATAAAAATATTGTCTCACCTATATTTGGGGAAATGAAACAGAACAATTAATAAGTTTATGGAGAGCTGTGTGGTAAATCAGAAGGAAAGCAGAATTACAGCTGTGGTATTCAGAATTTCTATACTTATTATACATTAAATCATAGTATCTCTTTTCTGTATCTATAGATGTATATAGGCATGAACATCTGTAACAAGGCTTCTCAAAGGGCAAATTTATTCAACAACAAGGACTGGTCAGAGAAACAGAATTCCTGTCTCCAGTGGCAATTGTAGTATTTCAAAACTGGCTTTCATTCAATTCAGAAATAAAAACTAAAACATTTGTGTTTCCCCATGAACAAAAGTTTGTTTCAAAATCCCTGAAGTGTTTCATTTTGATAGCATCAGCTTCATGTGACATTAATTCCCTTGTTAATACTTTTTAAATTAACTATGTTGAAACACTATAGTATATTACATTTTAATAACTCCGGTATTGTAAGTAACAGTATATATTCACTAAACACACTGCGTAGCTTTAATACTAAAATTCTAATCCTAATACAATTTTAAAGTCAAGACAAAATCAAAGTATTATTCCTTATCTAAATGAAACCTTTCCATATGATGTTCTCTGGAAATGTTCAAGGCCAGGTTGGATGGATGTCTGAGCAACCTCGTCCAGTGAAAGGTGTCCTTGTCTGCAGCAGGTGGGGTGGAACTAGATGATCTTTAAGGTCCTTTCCAACTCAGGCCATTCTATGATTCCATGATGTTCAAAATTATGCATTGACGGATTTCTCATCAACACACATTGCTGATATTGTATGTTTCCTTACAAAACAAACAAACAAGCAAGCAAACAAAAAAGAGAAAAATTCATATTTTCCACCAGAAATCATTGCTACAGAAAAATTTTCACCAAGCTTTTCTGAAAGTTCTGAGTCACTTTCCTTATGCAATCATAATCAATATAATTCAGTGGTAAGGAAAGCTACTGCTCTTGTTGTAGTGGAGGAAGTAGTGGAGAAACATTCATTAAAGCAAGAGAAAAATGGATATGATGATTACAGATAGCCTCAGGTTACTGTCTGGTACAATAATACAGTTCCTCTTTTCACAGTAAGGAGCAAACTAGATGTATCCTGTAACAAGAAGATTAGGAATATAGTTAGCTCAAGAAGGTATAAAGCTGAATTTCAGTTATCTGGAAAGTTTCTGAACAAATATCTTTTCTCTAGGTCTAGCTGATTGAAAAAATCTCTTTATATTATGTATTAACATTTGCAGCAATAATAACTCTCTAATAACATTTTGGGCCTAATCATGTTCTTATCCCTCCCAAGTGTTATCTGAATCACAGATAGTTCTGTCTGGGGGCTGAAAAAGCTGTAGCTGATGCAAATCTTTGCCTTAACTTTTCTCCTCCTCTTTCTGTATCTCTCTAATCTATCTATCTACATCTAATCTACACCTATTTATCTACTTATCTTTCTATCTATAGATCTATTGATTTATCTGTATGTATGCCTATGTCTATACCTCCATCTATGGTAAATGTGGAAAATAAGTATTTGCACCTGTCTCCTTTATCCAGTCACAGAGTGGGAAAACATCAAGTCATTTTGAAGACTCCTTCCTCAAACCCAGTTCTGAGGGGTCCTCAGGAGGCAAGGCACACTGATTTCAGTCCTGAGCTAATGGTCCTGGAGCTATCCTCATGGCTAACAGTGAAGTAGCTGCTGATGTCCCATGACACTTCAGTCCTTTTGGAGTAACCTGAAGGATGTCTCTGCATGGAATCCTCCAGAGCTCACTCATCTCTGCAGATCCTGAAGATGGCATGTGTTGTCTAAGCAGTGCCAATCCAGCTTGAGAGGAAGGAAGTGAGGGCTGTCAGCAGTGAAGGGGTAGGGAGAGGCAAATCCTGGATTTTTTTATCATTACAGACCAGAGCCACTTGCTGAAGTTACATTTCCTTGTGGTCATGCTTCTTTTTGAAAAAAAAAAAAAAAATACTGAGGTATGTATTTCTATAAATGGACAAACCACAGTAATATAGACTATGCTATGTATAGGATTGCACTTCATCTGTAACAATTTGTAGCACAGTAAGCCAGTGCATACCTTTAATTAATTGTTCATTGTGACTCATGAGCTTTTAATTTTATTCTTATTTTGCCATATACCCCTGCTATCTAACTCCTGCTGTCCTTCACATTCACTTTTCCTCTTGCTTTCCACTGGTGGTTCATCTTTCTGTTCCAATCTAGTTAAATCTGTGATTCTGTGAAGAAGTTATGCACTTTTCTGCATTTACACTTAGGCATTGTGCCTTCTGTTAAACAACTGTGTTTTCATAATGACATTTAAAGGGACAGATGATGAGCAAAAGTAAATGCCACTGTATATTTCTGTGTTTTGTATTGCACAGTAAGACTAATGTGTATCTGAAAACAGTAAAACCCAAATTGGATGAGGGAAGTGATATAAGAAAGCCTCTACATATATACATACAGATGTTTCTGTGGAGCTGAATTTAATTTTGATGGTAGTTTGATGAAATTAAGTGGGATAATGTCAATACATGCAAATAAAAAATCTATACTCTTTAAATCTTCTGTTGTTTAGCAACAGTAAGGAGAAAAGAGTCTATAGAAATCAGCATGATAACAGCAGGAATGGTGGTGCTAGTCTTTGTTTAAACATTTCAGTGCTATCACTTCATAAATTAAAAGACAAAGTAATTGTACCAGTTCTCAAGTCTTCAAGGAGTGAGAGCAGTTCAAGGTTGATCTTTATTATGGCAATGAATAAACTTCACAGTTAAGGTTGAACTGAGACTTGCAGTCACAGCAGGAACTAAATCTTTTCAAAGAGCATAAAAGTGCAGTATGTAACATATGCTCCTCAAATTATATCTTTTGCTCTGACTACTGAATGTGTTCCCTGACAATTTTCTGTCATATCTGTTAATTTTTCATGAGTTATAAATATTTTTAAGATTTTCCATGAAAAGTGTGTTAGCCTCCTTACAGCCTCTCAAAAACTTCACAAATATGGATCTTTAAAAATAAAACAGATCCTAAACTGGAACAAAATCTAGAGGACAGTTTGTCTTTCCATTTACACAGGCAGACAAGACAACCCACGTTCTCCAGGAGAACTGGATTTTATTCTTGGCTCACTGGAGACCAGCATCCCAATTTGTAAAGTGGGAGGAATGATCCACACTTTCTCTCATGAAGTACCAAGAAGACATAGAGTTCTCAAATGTAGTTACCAGAACAGGGTTTTCCCAGTCACCCAACCTATTTTTTACACAGTTGTCTAAATCTGAGGCCACATCTAATGAGATATGCAAGGAACCAAGGGCGTCTCTTGCCTATCTACAGATTACCCTTCCAGTGCAGTTCATCCCTGGAGGGCTGGGGCTGTTTAGTTTGAAGGAGAGTCAGTTTTGAGGGACTTGATAGCAGTTCCCATTACCTATGGGAAGGGTGTCAAGAAGAGAGAGTGGGGCTTTTGGCAGTGATCCACCTTCCACGATGGGAAGGTGAGTTAACACGTGTGTGTTAAAAAAGGAGTGTTCAGCGTGCTTGTAAAGAACATTTCAGCCTGCTTGTAAAGAACATTTTTCATTATGACGACAGTTAAGCAGTGAAACAAGATGCCCAGAAAGGTTGTGCAGTCTCCATCTCTATAGGTTCTGAAGATCCTGTTGAATAAAGCCACAAATAACCCAACTGGACCTGATTAATGACCCCACTGCTTACAGGTGGCAGAACTAAATGATATTCTGATGTCCCTCCAACCTTTTCTTCAGAAGCATTTCTTCTCTTCTTTAAGAAAATCCTTTTTTAAACCAAATTTCATATAAATCTCTTTGAATTATGAGTGACATGGGAAGAAATTATTTTGCCAAAATAATACTGCCTGAGAGAGGACTACACTTAGGCACAATGGGAGGAAGTAGTTTTGGGTGTCTTGCAGGGGTTGTCACCTTACCAGTTCAAAGTATGCACTGTTCCTTTTGAAGCTCATCTAGTCCAGTGACTATGAACAGGATGACATGACTTATAATGGATATATAACAACATGCAGCTAATAAGCACTGTACAGTTATGCCATATTGGGCTTCAGTGCATTGTTGTCAAATGGCCAAATGACTTTACAAGAACAAAAAAAAAAAAAAAAAAAAAAAAAAAAAAAAAAAAAAAAAAAAAAAAAAAAAAAAAAAAAAAAAAAAAAAAAAAAAAAAAAAGTCAAACTCCTTTAAGTGTCTCTCTTTTTCTTCCTCTTCTATCTGCTCTGTATTATTTTCATCAAACATATTTTCCTGCCCCTTCTGCTCAGTAAATTATATTGGCTTTAAGGAACAGCAGGTTTACTTTCATATGTGCTATTTGGCATCTAGTCTCAAAGATGTCACATCAGGCAAAACCAAAACACACTGCTCTTGTCTACTCAGAACAGAAATCCTGGACAGCATCTGAAAACTCCTCTCAGAAATTAAATTATTATATTTTGACTCTGCTCACAATTTTTTTATAAGCATTCATTTATCTTAAAGCCAAAAGAATATTGAAACTCATGGAAGAAAAGAATATATTTTGCTTTTGGTGTGTTGTACTCATATTTCATTTTTAAAAATATTTTTCTTCTGAACCAGGTAGCTCCTGTGGATTCATATTCCTCTCATAGATTCACAAAGAAGTTGTGCCCACATTTTATACAGACTTATGCATAAAAAGGAATTGTGTAAAAAAGATGAAGCCATGTGCTGGTTTTGTATCCATTTTCTGGCAGGATCACCCAATCTTTATCTGAAACTTCAACCTGAGAAGTCCTAAAGCAGAGCTTTACAGGAAAATATAGTATCCTGATGGAGAGAAAATGGTCTCAGAAGAAGGAATGTGCAAACAAAACCGTGAGGTTTTTAAGCTTGCAGAGAACAGAGAAGCATTCAGAAATCATAATCTGTTTTCAGTCATGTAAAACTGGAGTGAGGCATGTTATCTTCAAACACGTGAAGCTAATGATTTTCCAGTGGTTCTTTCTTCTCAGCTATGAAGATCACACACTTGAAAAAGCTAAAATAATAAATAATGAAACGATTTACATGGAGAAGAGGAGAGTACTTGAAATTTACTCACTCCTGGTGATAGCCTTTCTCTCTGATTACGGTCAAGAAAAATGTCTTCCTTAGGACTTTCCCTAGAGTGTTTCTGTAGGTATCCTTTGAGCTAAAATAGCCCAAACGCCAAAGAATCAGTTAGATTATAATTTGTACAGACTGCTTTGTAATGCTGCGGTTTATTTATTTAAGTCTAGCTTAATGTGAATTTATTGAAAAAAGATACTTTATTGTCACTTTTCAAATGGAAATGAAAGAGGACCAATTTTTCCTTGATTTTTTTGGAGTGGTCTTATGAAACTACACAAATGTCTTAAAGGTGACTGACTGAATACTAAGTGGGAATTTTCCATTAGGAATGACAGACATTTGATTTGATGCCTTCTCCATATGCACAACACCAGGAAGAAGAGAAGACCTCCAAATTCCTAAAAAAACTGGTGAAACACTCCTTTTCTATGCTTTATAGCTCAGAGAGAGTATATTCCACAGAAACACCATCCATCATCTCTAAGTTCCTGGGGATCTGTGCTACTCTACCATCTACTCAGAGCTGCGGTTATAGGAAACAGTAGAGGCTAAGAAATTTAAAACCTGACCTTCACCTGGTGTAAACTGACAGATTCTATTGAAATCAGTGCCAATTTCTTGCCTATGATTTATTTTTTTGATGCAGAGTGTTTAAGTTTAAATGAGGCATTTTAAATTCAGTGTTAACTTTCAGGAGCACCTACCCATATGAAAATGTTTGTGTAAATTAGAAATCAACAACTACGCAAACTTGCATATGTTCTCCTCTGTTTGCCTTTCCATTTGTACATTTTCAAATAAACTCTTTGGGATTTGAGAATTCATTGCCAGATGAGAAAAACTGACACCCTGAAGACTGGTCTATTTAATCCAAAATCCATTATTCCAAGAAAACTTTTTCTTTGCTTACATCTCTGCTAAAAAAATGAGTCTACATGTCAGAATGGGTGCAATGATTTTGTTGGTGCTGGTTAGATGGTTTCAGTTTACAGATGGTGTTTCTAGGGAGATAGATAGTGCCCTGTCTGCTTGCCAGAAGGCTCATTTGGCTTGTCTAGCAGCAATTAATTTAGTTTATAAGTACAAGATTACAGCAGGGGGTAGTAGCAGAATTTAGAGAAGCACAGGAATGGAGAAGCTGCAGCCGAAATGACTTGGTACCCTAAGCAACACAAACAACAACAACCAAAGAAGCAAAGCCAGGCAGGAATTGGATTGTCCAGAATACTGTCCTGATGTGGTGCATAGCAATATTGAGCACTCAGGCAGCAGAAAGGTCCTCGTGAAACCAGGGGAAAAAAAAAATAACAACCACTTCTGGAAAGTGCAGGGACACGGAGAACTCTCTTTCCCAGGGTGAGGGCTTCTGCTTACCACACCCAGCATCAAGTGTTTTGAAACCAAAAACAAACCCCTGCATAAAAAAAAGAAGAGCAGTAATAACACTAATAAGTTGAAAATGAGTCTGGCGCCTTCCGCTGAGAATCTATACAATGTACAGCAAGGCCAAGCAACTGGTTACCTTGGCCAAAATAATTGACAGCAAGATCTGAGTGAATCATTTCATCTTTTCATAGGAGAACACCTTCTGCTGTTTTGTGAGTGTGCCAGTGGGATAACAAACAGGTAATCACAGCTTGCTCAAACACTTTTTCGGTCTGAATGTATATTTGTTACACTATCTATATTAATCAACTTTACTTAAAATTAGAGCTCTGCTGCTATTAAGCTACTGGGAGACATTGCATTTTTCAATTCACACAGTGTGCTGTATAAACATACACTCAGAGTTATTAACACATTAAAAAGCCAGCTGGTGCCAATATCCACCTACCTACATATGAAAGCTTTTTGTGGTCAATTCACGCTGCTAGAGATTAATTTTTGTGCATGTGCTTTGCAAGCAAACACAGAGAGATGTGACTGAGTCTGAAGTGGATTACTTAAAAATACAAATTAATATGTTCAGCACAGCAAAACAGATACATTCTTATTGAAGTTTCACCAAGTGTTTAAATTCTTTGTAGAAGCAGGGTGGAATTAGACTTAAAGCTAAGCTTATGATTCAATATTTTATTGAATCACGGCCCATTTGCAGGAGCATTTTAGGGGGGGACATTTTGCTTTTTAGCCAAGTCTACTTATTAAATTACAGTTTCTGCATGGTCACATTTTTATTTTCTTTATTTTGAGTTCATTTTAAAATGACAGACCATAAAAAATTTCATTTGTCTTTAGAAAAGTCCAAACCCAGCAGCTCTCAGAAGCTGTTGATTTATGGTGTCCTGCCTTCACAATCTTGCAATGAGTATTTGTTCTGATGATGTGATGTTTGTGATTTCATATCCTGCTGTGGAGCTTCAGTGTGAGAAGGCGTATTTTGGAACTAGGATGAACTGGAATGTTGCCTCACCTACTCATGCAGTTTCAGGTCCAATGAATTGATTTAATCTCTTGCTCTTAATAAAAACCAGTTGTTATTTTTCTTATTCTCCACTGGATTCATAGACCACATCTACAATGGTGTCAAGAAAACAAATATGAATATAAGTGTGCAAATGTAACTTTAAGTTCTTTGTGGCCAAACTAGCTTTCAACAGTGTCTAACTATCAGAATATGAAATAATTTTAATATCTAGTCACATCTATTTATCCATTCATTGCACAGCTGTCAGTGTGCTCCTCTGAGGAAAGCTGATGTCTACCTTGTCTATACTCTTCAATTTCATAGCTGAAGAGCACAAAATAATTTTCAGTCAGACTTTTCCTGATAAGACAGAATGAATGCAGCTCCCAGCCTCCTCTCATATATCATGTGTTCCAGACCCCTTGTCATTTTGATGACCTCCCCTTGCCTTACTACCGTACATCTCTGTCTTTCTTACAGGGATGGCATCAGAGAACATATTTCACACTGTCACTGAACAGTAGACACTACAAATGAAACCAACTGAGCAACTTGCAACGTTTGGTAGGTTTGATTGAAGAGTATTGGCTCTGGAAGACTCTTGAGTCAAATGTCCACCCTTCTTCCCATACCAATTTATGTGATTAAAATAAGTTAGCTTCCTCTTTACTTTGCCATTAAAACAAACCAGGCAAGAAAAAATAAATCTAATGGATAGCAGTGCCATGTGGAGACCTTCCTGAATGGGTGATTCAAAAACAGTTTCTAATCTCAGATTAACTCACAAAGTGAGAATTAACACTACTGCTGTCCCAGTATTTGCCTTGTTCAACATTGGTACATATACTACTAGAATTCAGTGCCTGATCCTTGATATGTTTTGGTTTCAGGAATGTGTTGCCAAAGAAATAATGGCATCGGAGGTACAAGTCAGCAAACAAAGAGGGGAGTCCAGTGACACAGCAGGGACCAGGCAGGCTGAAACCCTTTCACAGAAGTGCGTATGGGTCAGTCTGACTCTGAGCAAATAATAGGAAAGGAATGACCATCCTACTGCAGAAAATGCCTCTGAGGAGCAGCAAAGAATGGAGACAAAGCTTCTGGAGGCAGGTTTTTGCAATCAGTACTGAGGTTTTTTAAGTCGTGTCTATTGCTGAGCCATCTGCATATTGCACTACAGTTCCTTAAGCTTTCAGTGGAATACAATTCACTTACTGCAGGTCCTGGTCCTCCTGCATCAGCTATTGCCTTTGCTGAGTCTGTCTCACCCTACTGGTGTGTTCAGAATGAAAATAACAGAAATTCTTCAGGTGCAGAAGCTGGCACCTACAAGGGATAACGATGCTGTTCTCAGCATCCTCATGCCTACAGACATTCTGATGGAAACAGCAAAAAAATAAGGTGTTATGCTCTGAGAGTAAGACAAATCTAGCAAAAACAATAATATCTATACCTTGACATATTCTGAGACTATTTAAGCCTGAACTGAATTCAGAATAAGGTAGTATCAGCCATCCAGTACATGATACTTCCCCACTCTGGGATCTGCTAGTCCTTCACCTCTCACTCTCTGTTTCACACCCCACGTGTTACAATTTGTCCTCTCTTTATTCACACTTTTTCCTAGAACTCAGTCATTGGCTGCATTTGGCCATTGAAACTTTGGCCTTCATGACATACTAAATAACATTCAGAGTAGAGGAGAAAGCAAAAATGTATCTAAAATGGTACATGGTGGAATAACTTCATCACAAATCCATGCTTTGCTTGCAGTGCGGCTCCTTTCCTTACAGGCAGGACTAGTGCTACCACGCAGATCGCAGAGACTGATGCCTGGAGCAGGGGTTGGCAAAGGGCAAGAGGCGTATCCAGTAGTAGTATGCCCATAGCACAAACTTGTACCAGTTTCTGTTGTTCTCTCAGGCCTCTGTTTTGGGTATAGGAGCTTCTGACAGAAAGCAAAGATGTCACTGTCTCTAGACACCAAAGAGTAGCTGGGGTTCAAACACTGCAGTGTTCCCACACAACTCTTTCTCCTCTTGCACTTTTTTGTGGGGACATCAGGCAACTCTGCAGAAAAAATTTGCATCATCTTGAATGGCACAGAATCATGACAGACCACGTCAAGGACACACACTGCACTTAGTCATGGTTCAGTCATGATTTGCTTGCAAAGCACTTTCATATTCTCAACATTCTAGAGATAATGAAGTTGTTATCACTGTTCTTACTAAAATGCTGTTATTCCTGTAAAGGAGAATCCTGAACAGATGTAGTGGTGACATGAGAAAATTTTCACTTAACAACATCTATGATTTCCCTAACATTCTGAAATCTTTTTGCTGTTTGCACCTGAATTACCTGTATAAAAAGTCACCAAAAATCTCTCTTGCTCTTCACGAGTTTTATCCCTCAGATTTTCTAACAATATTCTCTACTGTTGAAATGACTAGTTTGTGTAGGATTGTATGTGTACAGAATCATGAGCAGAAACTGCATTTGCATAACAAAATGCCATATTGCTTTGACATGTCCTTCAATAGGAGCACGAAATGTACTTCACTAATTGCAGGACTGTACGTTCATATTCAACTTGATGTTAATCTTAAAAATAGTTGTTGGTATACCTTGTTATTTAAACTCTAAGTAAGCAAAGTGAGCTAAATCTGGTGATGGAGACTTGGTACCAAACAAACTTTACCAGCAAATAAAACATTAATCATAAGCTATAAATATCAAATTGTTTCCATAGCCTTGTGCAAAGATTTTCAGAAGAATCACAGCACACAGCCTATCAACCTGCAGGGGAGAAACTGCAAAAAAGAAGTAACATTCACTGTGTTTATTTCACAGTCAGTGACATTATATCAGGCTTCTCTATTACCATGTCTAGAACACTTTTAATCTATGTTTTTAGGCCAATTTTAAAAGATGTATATTTGGTATACATGAATATTATAATAAAAAAGGATTTTTTAAAAGTTTTAAAATTTCTAGACATCTATGGGTCTAAGGCACATATTTACCTGTGCCTGTTGCACTCGGATAAATAAACATTAATAAAACATTTTTTTTAATTCTTGTGTACAGTATAATGAAATTACAGAAAATTAAACAGTTATATCTTCCTCTTTCAACTATGCCATCATTGTTCTTTTCTCCTTATGCCCTTCTGTCACCTTGAGAGACTTAAGACCTTGTTTGCTCCAGCACAGAACTGATAAGTAAAGCAAATGTTTACATTGTAACTGGATTCTGGGAAAGCCAAACTGCAGAAAGCACCCAGAAGATAATGGCATCCTTTTTCTAAGCAAGTCCTATCTTATCATTAGAGAAATACCTTTGGTTTCAATGAAAGAAGAAACTGCTTATTTAGTTTATATTAGCTGGGATATACCACTTCTAAATACAGCTGCCAATAGAGAAGTTTTCATTATAATTTGAGTTTATAGTTTGAAACACTGCCCATTTCTTAATTTGTCATGAAATACAATGAAATTGCAATCAATGATTTCTTTCTATGAGCTACAAGGTCAGTTTGACAGTGTAAATAGTTAAATCATCCTTGGCAAGAGTCTTATTCTGGCATAAATTCTATAATGGGAAATTCAGATTACTACCATCATTTGAAATGTGAGTGCCCAGCACCTAATCTAGTACCATTTGGTTTTGCACTGAATAGTAATGTCTTTATCACAGTCATTAAGGATGCCTATTAGCTTAATTGGTTTGACATTAGATATTTTCCTTTTAATTGTGCCTATTAATATCTGTTCTTTTCAATAAACAGGCAAATGCAAAGTCTTCCCAGCTCTGCTTCTTCAGCTTTTTCAGCTCTGCTGCATGGGCGGGAGAGACTCAGTTCAGCTGGCTTCAACACCAATCAGTAAAAATGCATGAACTGTCCCTTAAGACCTTAAACCACATTTCATGGAAGAAAACAGAAACACAAGATCTGGCCCTCTCCCCCTTAACAGTCCTTAGATTTTCAGTGATTGCCTAATTTAAGTCTTCAACACTAAGATCATCCTCTGATACTCTGACTTAATAAAACCTTCCTCTGAGAACCAAATTAGAAGTGCCACAAGGGACAGTTTATGAAGCAGAATGCTACTGACTATGAGTAAGGGTATTAGTATCTGGCTCTGTGCTGTTTGGGCCACTTTCTCATTTGTGACTTGTGCTGCTCTCTTTCTATACCTGCAGCATTTGACTCAGTCATGGCTCTTGCATTGCTGGGGAAAAGTGAGTTTCTCTACTGCCTCTAGAGCATCCTTAAAGACGGAAGCATCACGGAGGTAGTTGTGGTCCACCTGGTGTTCCAGGTTTGTTGGGCCAAGAATAGCCCTGACTTGGCATATGCTTGTGCCAGGGGACTGCTGCTGCCACAGCATAACCTGTTGTTCCACCTTTCCTGTCAATTTTGCCCAGAGGGGATGTAGCACTCTGGGAGCTGTGTCATCCCTGCACAGAGGAGATGGAAGGGAAAGGAAGGGACAGATAGTTCCCCTTATAACTCCACGGCTTTGTGTGGTCTGGCTGCATTGCCATATATGCATTAATCATTAAGAATATACGCTGGCACACTTGAGGCATTTAGTCTCAATAAAAAATGGGGTCCTCCAAAGTCTTCATAGCTGTATAGACTCTTTATGAAATGTCAACATGCTTTAAAGTTTTGTCAGAGACATGGAAAGAACCAGGAGTGTTTATGTCCTCAAAACAACTTAAACTTAGTTGTTATCCATATCACACCCATGTACTATCTTGAAATAATTTGTGCTATTTCCTTTGTTCTGTATTTCAAAACACTGCTAGTACATATTGTTTGTCTTAAGGAATAAAATAATTAAATATATTTTTATGCTAATAAAAGGCCAGAAAAGAATCCTTCTCATTTTTAATTTGGCTCTCATGAAACAGATGTATTCCCATGAATTATTGCCAATTAATTAATTCCTTAGTATACTCTTCTAAGTCTATGCCTGTAAGTGTTTGCAAAATGAAGGTTACTGCTGACTAAGTCAGTCCTTCCGTGCTGATTTGATAATGTTTCCCAAAAGCATTCTCTGTTCAGTTTATACCATTATTTTGGGTTTGTGTGGCAAGGTTCTGGTTGCAGGGGAGCTACAAGAGTAGCATCTTCTCTGAGAAGATGACAGAAGCTTTTCCCATGTCTGACAGAGCCAATGCCAGCCAGCTCCAGGATGCACCTGTTGCTGGCCAAGGCCTAGCCAATGAGCAATGGTGGTAGCACCTCTGGGATAAACATTTAAGAAGGGCTGGGAGAAGGGAACTGTGCAATGACAACTGCAGAGGCAGAGAGGAGCATGCGGGAGAAAGAACTCCGAAGACACCAACATCAGTATCAGGAAGAAGCAGGGACAGGGAGCGTTGAAGGCACCAGAGCTGAAATTCCCTGGCAGTCTGTGATGAAGACCAGCGTGAGGCAGGATGTGCCCCTGCAGTCCATGGATGTCCATGATAGAAGAGATATTCACCTGCAGTCCCTGGAGGACCCCATGCTCAAGCAGGTGGATGCCTGAAAGAAGACCATGACCCCTTGGGAAGCCCATGCTGGAGTAGGCTCCTGACAGGACCTGCAAATCCATGGAGAGAGGAGCCCAAGCTGGAGCAGGTTTGCTGTTTGGACTTGTAACCCCCATGAGGGACTCATGACAGAGCGGTTCATGAAGAACTACAGCCCACAGCAAGGACTCATGCTGAAGAAGTTTGTGGAGGACTGTCTTGCATTGGAGGGACCCCACACTGGTGTAGGGCAAGGACTCCTCTCCCTGAGGAGGAATCAGCAGCACAAACAACATGTGATGAACTGACCATAACACATATTCCCTGCCTCCCTGTGCTGCTGGGGAAAGGAGGTAGAGAACTGGGAATAAAGTTAAGCCTATGAAGAAGAGAGGGGTGGGAGGATGTGACATGGATCTGGCTCTTATTCTTACCTACCCTTCAATTCAATGCAACAAATGCCCTCTACTATGACTTGTGGGTGAGAGAAAGGGAAACAACTGGAACAGGACCCAGAAACAAACAAAAAATTATTTTACTCAAGAACATTACTGTTTTAAAGGGAACTATTTTTTGTTGCTCGCCTGGTCCTTAACAAGATGCAATATAAACCTATGGGAAAGGCAATATGCTTTCTAAAGTGACTATGCCGTACATCAATTTTTCTTGATGAAACAGAGGGTCTTGAGATAGATGGTCCAAAAGTGCTGGAAGCATGTAAAAGGTCTGTACATGTGTTTTATGGACCCTGATCACACATACAACTAAATGTAAAGAGATGGTGCCAGGGAATTACTGACCTCAGTGGAGCAGCTAGGAGTAATCACAGAGTAAAAGCAGATATTCCATGTGTGCAAGTTCGTAGGCTGAACTATAACACTCCTCAAACGTTCTAATTTGTTTTGTAGGGTTTTTTTTACTGCTCCTGCAGCAATGCCTTATGGACATTTTTCTGCTTAACATCTAAAGAAATGTCTTTGCTTTGGCTTTCCACTTCTTGTTGCTGATAAAAATTTTGATCTGAAAAGTTTTTAATTTTCCAAAGCCTTTATGTTCATGACTGTATGCGTGTGTAGCAAAGCTGACAGACTGTGGTGAATCTCATGAAGGTTCCCTGTAAAACAAGTCTCTGAATTCTGTTGACTGTAATCTGTATTAAAAAGTTACCAGCAATTTGTGACTAAACAAGTTCTTCTGCTCAAAACATCTGACTCTGATTCAAGCAGCAAATTTAAAATGGGAGGGTGTTTAAATTATAATTGGATGGTGTCTGGGGTTTTAGCATCTCGGCCCTGTGAATGTTAGTGATCCCTTAACAACAAAGATTAAAAGACAAGATTTTCTCAAAAAAAGAGCTCTGAAAATTTTGCTGAGGGTAAGAAATCTCTGTGTATCCTTCAGTGAAGATTAAGATTTTCTCACAGTTCCCTTCATGGTCACATCAAAGTAGAAAAAATCAGTGGAAGACGTCATCTACAGGTAACACAACAACCCTTTGGCCAGAACACGGAGCAGTGCAGAGAGAGTCTCTAAAGTATCCACTACAGTGTGTGCTAGAGAGCTCTGTTTTTTAGGGACCAACAGGGCACTCACACCCCTCTGTGGGCATCTGCACAGCCAGGGAGGTTTTTAAAATATAATCAGCTGTATAATGAAAGAGTAATGTCTTAACACATTTCCCAGTAGGTACTGGTAAATGATGCTTACCATTCCAGCCCTATCCCGGCCTGCTCCCCAGCTAGAAGTGGTGGAACAGCCTTGGCTGCAAAATCCTGACCTATGGGAAGCCAGAAGTCCTTGTGCCTTGACCCCAGGATGCCACTGGCTCATACGGTGCCCTAACAGCTTTAATCACACCTGTTGCTTTTTTCAGTCCAAGGTCATATGAATCAGAGTGTTTTCACCCTTTCAGGACCCACAGATGCAGAGTGATTTGCCCTTGCCCTCTCTATTCCCATCCTGAGAGAGCTCTCATACCTCCACGTCAGCTTCTCACTCCAAACCATCCATGTGGAAAATGTATGGAAAAGGCAATACTGAAAGTGCTTGTGTTAATTTAACCTGTCATGTATTGTAATTCCACAGGTGGAAATCAACATTGCATGGTCAAGTAGCTTCAGGCACTTTTCAAGCTGTAGGTGCTTTTCAATTATTTCGGGTACAATTGCTGTCAAACAGCAGGAGGCAAGTTCAGGTTTGCTAAGTGGTGCAATATGTGTTCCTCACTGGAGGATCTCACAGCATGACAGCGAAAATATGAATATGTTTTAAGTATCATCATCTAATTGATGGTACACATATATTACGTATGACAGCAGTGGTGTATAAAGCTACTTAAAATCCACACTAAGGTGGATTTTGAAGCCATCTCAAAGTATTTGAAGGTCATAAACACCAATGCAGAAAGACAAATTACCTAGGGTGGTGTAATACATTTATAACAAGGAGAACTAGAATGCAATGGAACAAAGTAAAATTCAGGCTGCATATCAGGAAAATTTTCCTAACAGCAAAGTCTGTTAGCCTGTGGAACAGCCTCCCAGGGGAAGTGGTGGAAGCCCCACAGCCTGAGTCATTTAAAGCTAGACTAGAAAACATTCGAGAATAATCCTGAATTGGCAGAGAATAATCCTACATTGGCAGGGAGGTGGAAAAGATGACCTAATAGGTCTTTTCCATCTCTAGCTTCTATGATTCAACCAAGGTATGTTGCTGTGTGCTATGTATCAGGGCATGCCCAGCCCATTAACTCCAAGTTCCACTTCAAAGTGGAAATCTTGAAATTTTACTTTGGCTGCAACTGACTTTGCCATTTCAGCAGACAGTGAGAGCTTTGTGTTCCTAAAGCATTTGTTCATTTTTAAAGCCTGCATAGAGAACAAGAATATGAACAATAAATTTAGAACAAGTTGTGGTTTCTTTTAAGGAGGGTGTTTTCTGTCTCGTTTGTTTTGGTTTTTTCTTGTTTCCAGCATGGCACTATGAGAGGCAATCCTCTGACCGGGTTCCAGTTCTAGCTATATATTTCCACATCTGTTCCCATCATTATCACATTTGAGTATCCGATGTATACGGTGTTGCAGGGAGCAGCACTTGGTTCACAAGCAGGTCTGAACCTCGCAAATAGATGAGCATACATCAGCATACAAGTCCACATATAAGATTGCTGTCACCACAGCTAACCAATTAAATACACTGACTGAATGGACCATACTCTCAGCTTGGTGTAAATCACTGTAGCTGTACCCACTAAGGAGTCAACCAGTGTGTTTTTACTGTAATAGTGTGACTTTTAATGTGCTGCTCCTAAAGCACACTGGAACAGATCCTCTAGCTGGCCAGGTTTATCTTGCATCACTCACACAGCACAATGCAAATGTGATCTGCCTGGAAACAGCTTGTAGGGCATGTCCCCTGCCAGGAAAGCTCTATGTTTCCAGAAAACTGGTAGATGCATCACCGCTGTTTCACTAGCCCTGTGCGGAGTCAGGGAAGGGCCAGGGCCAGGGCCGGTGCCAGGGCTGGCATCAACAAGCAGAGCTCCTCTCTGGTAACACTCATGCAGTGGCAGAGCTTTTTGCTGTGGAGCAGGGGGGCAAGGAAGGGGCAGAGAACCTAGTCTTGAAGTCCTGTTTTCACATGTGCTCTGATATTGCGAAACATAACCCCTTAAACATATGTTCCTAAGGAGAAGGATCCAATGCCCAATGCTGATTTCAGCTACCACTCACGATTAGCAAGTGATCCAGTGCCCCACAGACTTGACTGTATCAAGGTCTTAAGCTTGGCAAAGTAAGAAAAATATATTCTGATACTTATGCTCTATGCTGGCCTTATTTGACTTAATATAGGGCATTTATTTTTCTTGGTGAGGCCAACTCACCATGGGAAACACTTATCCAAATGCTGTGGGTATTACTAAAAATTCCTGACATCAAAACTGGATAGCTTCCTAGTTCAAATTAGAGTTACCTCAAAAGTGTGTCTGCAAGGCTGTCTTATGCTCTCACCCTTGTGGAATCCATGAGCTGTGTGAGTGTGAGGACACTTAGCAATTATTTACAAGACAGAGTGTGTCATGCTGGAGGAGTGAATACTCTGACACTTCTTTAAGCATTCAGATCTGCCTTTCACTTTTCTCAGCCCATATGCTTAACAAGTGACATCTGGCTCTCCTTTTCTCTATAGAACACATTTCTCTTCGTCCCTTTCCGAGGAGGCACTTATTTTTTTAATAGCTTTACTGAAATCACAGCATTTATAGATAAAAAAAATATTACTTCTGATATTACATGAGAGAAAAATGTATGAAAGGGAGGTTAGACTAAATTAAAATAACCTTCCTTTTCAGGAAAAATATGTATGGGTTCAGAAGTGTACTTAGGCAAATTAGTGCAAGATTCTCCTCTTCACTTTTTCCCTGCTTCCTCCTTCTGTCACAATCCCCTCTTACTTGCCTGTCAACTTACATCAGACTCTATTTCTTTTTGTAGTAGCAGCCTTCCCCATTTATGAGATGCCTGACACCATTCCAGGTGCTTTGTATCTAGAGGAGGAAGAGGGTAAGAACAACTATCCCAGGAGTCTTTAGTTGAAAATGTGTATTTTGCACTCCCTATTGTCTGCTGATTTCAGCAGGGAACCAGGTGAGGAGTCCAAAGTCATAAAGAAAATTTTAAAAGTCGGCACACTTTCTGGAGAACCAGCATAAAAATTATATCTATGTTCCTGTTTCTTCACCAGATATTTCAATGGCTAGTAAGGATAGGATCTTTTTTTCAACCTCTTCCAGTTTTGGCGATGACTTCAATGGTAGAGGGTTTATTCCAGCACTGAGACCATTTGGAAAATCTCACCTTAAATAATCAAATATAAATTAGATATCCAGGATATTATCTGTCACATCCAACATCAGCTGCAAATGGATCAAATTTAAGTCCAAAATAGGAAATAGTAATCTGGAGCACTGCTTGCTCTCAAAGCTAGCTTCAGTGCCAGCCCTTGCCTCAACTCCCGTTGCCAGCTCAGGAGTGGTAACACAATATCATTCAGGTCTCTCGGCTACAGAATAAAAGCTTCTCCATGTGTTAAACTTACACTGTTCAACTTACTGATGCTGGAAAAGAGCACTTATTGGTGTTAGAGTGATAACTTGCAGCTTTTACATGCAAGGAAGCTTAACAACACTAGCATTTAGTCTTTACACTATTTCTATGAACCAGTGATGCCTTTGGGTGTGAAGGAACTGCTTAAGTTCATGCAGTAACATATACTTTTAAAGTCTGGAAGTGAAAACTTTACGTTGGACAGGAATCTTTCCTAAACTGAGATTGGTTGCAAATATTAGTGTTAACAGCACTAGGCTGGACTCTGATCATGCAACAGGACAACATAGATTACTCATAAATAATTTTGGAAGAAAACAAAATCAGAATGAGTGTCATACATTCCTGCTGCAATATATCTCTGCAAAGTTTTTGTTATGCAGAGCGTTGTGATCTGACAAGAGAACTTGAAGAAGGAAGAACAGAGTGTCCTCATTTTTAATTGCAGTGCCTATTGCTAATTAAAAACTGTGAATGGTGTTTCCATAATACTAATTTATTATAGTATGCCTTTATTAACATAAATATTTCATTGTTCAATGAGGACATAAAAAAATAAATTGACACTTTGGCAGTCATTCAATGTTTTTGGGATCTATTTTATAAGATATTTTAGTGATGAAAATGTGTCTTAAAGCCTCAGCAGTATGTTTGGCTTTGGCCTTTGGCAGCAAAAAAAGCAGGAATCTGAAAGCCAGAAACGTCCCCAGAGCATGCATCTATATTCCTGCTGTAGGTCTTTAGAGTTCTCCTTTTACAGACAATTGGAAAAATGTTTCAGTGGCTGTTTTCTGATACATTTTGATTTGTACTGGAGCAAATCTCACATTTCTACTGTCAGACATTCCCATGTTTTATCACATTTTTCTTAAATGATCTTCGAGAAATTGCATTAACTCTTCAAGTTGACAGGAATAAATATTGTCAAGATAAAAGTTAAACGCTGATTTCACAGATATCACCATCTATTAACTTTCCAGGGAATTTTGTGCTGCCTAATGAAAAAACAGAATGGGGAAAATCACTTCTATTCAAAGAAAATTTTGCTCTGAAGTTTATGGAAGGCATCATGTACAGTTGCAGAGAATATTTGGAGATATGTATGCACATTAAATGTTCTTGAAACTTTCTATATCTGAATATGTCTAAAAACATCCTAACCGAGCACATTATGAGTAGGGATTAGGACTTTTTAGAAGTTAAATATAATATAGTGCTGACAATGAATGACCAAAGATTAATTCTGCACATTGGATGTATATGAGAAACTTTATTGTCTGAGAGAGTTCTCAAGTACATACTTACAACAATAGCTTTCTGTACAGTTGGTAAAAACTTGTCTGAAAGTTGAGGTGCATTTGCTATATCTGTGTATTTAGAAAGAAAATTAGTACTCAAGAGTAGTCAAAGTAAATGCAGGAAGGGCAATGGGTCAAAAGGCAAGAGAGTTCATCCTGATTTTAATCATGTATTGATGGAATTATTTGGATTCTCTATCACCCGTACTAAAATTTGGTAGGCAAGTCCACAAACAACAGGTGTGTCAGTTCCCAGGTCTGGTAAGATCTGTTATGTTTTCCTGGGCAAGACATACACCTGTGATGTAACTATATGTTTTGTTTGTTTAGTAATTTAATTGTTCAGTTTTGGGGCAGAAACTGTCTTCCACCATGACATTAAAGTTTCTAACATCCAATTGCCTAACATAATTGGGCACTATTACTCAAAATTCTGCATTAAACATACTACAGCAATTTTGGTTTTTTTTTTCCTGAATAAAAATCTAACTAACCAGTGGTTTAAACGAAATTGTCTAGTTCTTGTTTGGCTCTCTGATTTCTACTCTCTGACCTCTGTTCTTTTGGGGACAGTAGTGCTAAGTAAATTGTTGCAAGACCTCCTTTTCAACCTCTTTTTCATAACAGAGCCAACCAGAACCTGAAGGTTTGTCCCATACAAGGAGCTCAGTGACATCTCTTTAATTAACCACAAATACTATTCTAACTAATTAGGTGTGTGCTTACTGTTACCACTCTGTTGCCATGTTACACTCTTTCCTCTCGCAGTTCTGTTTCTTACTTGGACTACAGATTGTTTGCAGCACTGTCTTTTCCAGGGTTTTGGAAGCACCTACAGCATTTCTTTTTTTACGCCTGCAATGTAAAGAATTAATACTTCATTTATTCCAGAAGTAAGTAAAAAGGAGAGTTGGGAAGAAAGGAAGGTGGAAGGCTATTTCTGTATGCTGGAGTGGTTTGCAGACTGCAACAGATGTTCTTCAGCAGCTGAGAAGAAACTAATAGCTAAACAAAGAGGTATTTAACTCCATATTACATATGCTTGGACAATAGGGCCTTAGGCTTCAAGTCTCCAGATACTTGTGTGCATTTAAGCAAAACATTCCAAAGGATGCATTACATACAATTTGAATGCCAGGCAGAATGATATACAACCCCAGGCTCCCCTTTCCTAAAAGCTAAAGTAAGTATTGATATTCAGGTGTCCATGCCAACAGAGCAGAGGTGAGAAATGGCAGGTGACTTGATAGGCTACTTAGCACAATAAACCCCATTCTGAGCAAGAAAAAGTATGCCCCCTAGAAAAAACTAACTGTGCTAAAATCTGCTCAGCTTTCTTGCTGTTTTTTGTTATATAGTGGCTCACACAGAATTTATTTCTGTTTGTGTGGTAGCTTGGAACAGAAGATTTTGAACAGCATCAAAGTGGGCACAGACTATCCTTTACCCTTAGCAAATAGCTTGCAAAACACTTAGTTGAGATCTCCCTGTAAAAGAGGTGAAATTCCTCCCCAGTCCCAAAGCAGACAGTGCCTGGGGTGGATGATGTCTATTTTCCTAGGTGTGTGCACCAAACCTCACCCAAAGGTACTTTGTTCCTTGATAACATAGGCTAGCTCTACAGTGTCGATATTTATTGGGTATTGTATCTCCTCAGCTGAGGAAAGGTTGTTTTATCTGAGAATTGTGCTGATTCTTAATCAAGTCATTTATTTTTGTAGGAAGGTGAAAAGATGAGGAGACTCTGTCTAACAAGTGTAAGAAATGTTGCTCACACTATTCTGTGGCATTAAGCATGCTAGTAAGACAGTTTCTGTTTTATGCAGTCATAGAGCAGAAGTGTGGGGGAAAATGAAGGAGTAGAGCTGTACGCCAGAAAAAACTTTAATATTCTTCAACATATATGATCTGAAATATGTCATCATCATCTGTGTCATTAAGTGCTTGTGGGAGACTGCAAATCTTCAGGCAAGTGCTAAATGCTGTTTTCTATTTTCCTCTAAGTCAGTTATAAGAATTCTCTGAAGTGGGGGAAATATAAATCTCATTTATGTATGGCAGGAAAATTTGTATTGGCTTCTGTTTCACAGAGCTACAGAATTGCTGGGGCTGGAAGAAACCTCCTAGATCATCTAACCCATCCCCAGCTCCAGCAGGGTCAGTTGGAACAGGTGGTTCAGGCACATGTCTGCTCAGGTTTTTAATATCTCCATGGAGATATTCATTTAAATAGGCTAAGCCATAAAATAAAACAAGACACCTGGCAGGAAATATGGTGAACTAACAAAAGAGGCATAACTACTGTGCGCAAAAAAAAAACGTATCCTATTGTCGTCTGTAAGGACAAGGGCAGGCAAGTGCCTGAGAACAGTGTCTATTTCTGTGTGGAAAATCTGCCAGAGAAATATCCCTCATCTCTTAGGTGTTCTTGATATCCTCATGGAATGAAGCATGGCGTTTGAACGAAAGTCTCTGACACAAAGCCTGGAAATGCCCAAGATCACAGTGAAGGCAGGAATGTTCTCATCAGTGTTTCTCATTACCCCTCACAAATACGAAGCAAGGCAGTAGACAGAGGAGGGTGTGCAGAAGGTAGGGTGGTGTTGACAAGGTCTACAAAGTCTGTGCTGCAGCACAAGGCTGGGACACTGTCCATTACTCCCTGCATGAGAATTTGGCTATGTAGGAGCCCAGCTATGAAAATGTGCATCTGTGCAATGCCCTTTGCAAGCAGCAATCACAGAAATCCCACTGTGCCCTAAACAGGTCCTTCAGACAGGAGTAATCATGTGTTTGAGTATATTGGGGGTTTTTTTATAATCTGAATGTAAAGCCTCCTTAGAAGTAATTCCCTGTGAAGGACATTTTCTTAGGAGAAAATTCTTCTCATATTTTACTAGATTAGAAATCATCTAAAAGTACAAGATTTCACATTTCTGCAGAAATATGATATAATGTTATAAACAATTTTATGGAAGCAGGTATTCTGACAGTCAAGTTTATGTGAGGGCACACAAAGGGTTATGAGCACAGATTCCTAGTAATGTGAGTGAATAACTTGTGACATTTGACTTTAAAAATGTGAGCTGACTAAATACCTAATACTTTTATTGACTAAAGCCAATCAAATTAATTGACTTTAAAAATATGCAGGCTGGCAATTGACATCTAAGGGGAATCCCAGAGTCCCATTATGCCTGAAGAATGTCTTCCAGCTGAAGTAGTGGCATCCATGACATATTTTCTACCTGAAAGAACTAAGAAAGGGTAAATAAAAAGGTCTTCTCTGTAAAAGTCATGAAAGAAGGGCAGTGTTTAGATGGAAAATAATATCAAAATAGTTTAAAAAGCACTACATTTATCCCATCACACAGATTTCAGTAATCATGAATCACACTATTGTGCAAACACACATCTGGCATTATTTCTTTTAGTACTGAGTGCCCACATATGTTTGCGTATGACACACTTTATTTGTCAAAGATCCTCAGATTTTTTCTAACACATCAGTTCAGTGACAGCACAATTGTCTAAGGAACAAGCATAATTAACACTGGCATGTTTAATATTGTTTTGTGATTGCCTTCTATTAAAATAAGATCTTAAGAAATTATGACAAAACTAACAATCATAATTACCAACTTAGCTGGACATACTACAATTGTTGGACCAGAAAGAGAGATCACTTCCAGGTGGGACAGAGGATTGCATTTCTTGCTGACTTTGGGTGAAGAAAATTGAGTTTGCATATGTTTCAGAAATGTTACATGCAAAATTATAGTGAATTTTCTGAAATAACACTGAAATCAAATGTCTTTGCAAGTCTATGTTTTTAACAAGTACAGGAAGGCATAGCTCATAATTTCTGTAAGCATATTGTGTAACTTATTCTCTACACAATGACACAATAAAAACAGCTCTATCCTCAGCAGAGGCAATACACAATACTTCACTAAACTGGTTCCCTGGAATTGTTCTGGAAACTTCTTGATTATAGACAAGGACAAGGGTAACTAAAGGACTTACGGACCACTTAAAGGATAATACCCAGCTCCTATATGCTTGTACAGTTAGTACAAGACTTCTGGGAAAGAGGGACTACGGGGAAAATAAAAATCTCATGGCTGCATGTCATAGCAAATAAAATTTTCTTAGAGGTGAAGGAGCAGGATGGAAATGATAAAATCCTATTCACAATATTTTTATATGTGAATGTCTATCAAATAAAAATTATGAAATCAATAGGGATGACTGGAGGCTTCTCAGCTGCATGAAGACACTCAGGTTTCTGTTGGTGGCCCAGGGAGGAGATGGTTGGGAATGAGGACACTGAGGAGAGAGCTGTGGTTCACATAGGCATGTAGGGATGTGGATTGTGGGAAAGCTGTCTTTTTCTCAGATTTCTCTTTTTTTTTTTTTCCTCTTTGAATCTGGAGCACAGTCTTCTAAGTATCAGCCTTCCTCTGTGCATGGCCTGTTCCTTATCTTGTGGCCCACCACCACTCCTACCATACTGTCCCTGCGAGTTACCTTCTGCCTGGGCTTGCTATGCACCCCAGAGGGCAAAGAAGTAAGGAAGAGAGGAAAGAGAAGAGGAAAGGTGTTAGACAGCCATGATACCTCAACACCATTTGGATGGAGGAAAGATGGAAGGAGTGTGGGTTCAGAGAAAAAGATAAGAGGAAAAGGGATGAAGCAGAGCCATAGTAATTCAACCACTGGGGATAGAAGTGCCAAGTCACCCTCCCTGTCCTATAGCAGCAGCCTCTGCTACCCCACATGCCTGCCTGTGTCCCTCCTCACATATAGAAGCAGCAGTTTGAGGGAAACAGACACAGTGACACTCGTTCAGTGTAACCCTGACTTCTTAGGCAGGCTAACATCATGGTGCCACTCTTGGCAGGCACCTTCTTCCATGGAATACAACAACACTACCTGGTGAGTTTCTTGCTGTCTGGGAGCCTTTTGGAAGTGCTGCACCATCCTGCATCCAAAGAACATCAATCTAAAGATTACGTCCCTTTACCTGTCAAGGAGTCTGGATATGAGCTGTAGCTTGTCTGCTGGGCAAGTCCCTTCACACTTCTGTTTCCTGTCCTAGTTTTCTTCTGCCAAGTCTCTTCAGACTGCTGTGCTTCTGAGTCAGGGACTGCATGCTAGCACAGTCATCTCGGTTCAGGTTGGGATAGCACCAGAAAAAAAAGGCATTATAGAGCCTGAATAAAACACAGGCATAGCATGTAGATGTGGTGGCGCCCACCTAGTCACCAGTCAGAACTGTGGTCCATCAGCTGGAGTCCTTCCAAGTTTAGCATATGTAGGTAGGAATTAGTCACTGTGACTGAGATAACAGGGATTTATCCCTTGTACAAAGAGGACAAAGCCTCTTGAAGTGGATTCTGATTGCAACAGCAGGGCAATCATGGAATAGGGAGAACATCTGAGTGAAATGAGTTCCCGTCACAGGCTCTGCTTTGACCCTTGTGACTGCACTTGCAAGGCAGGATTGATTAGGGGGGATGTGTTTTAAGCATTATTCCAATGAAGGAACAGCCTGTGTCATGTTCCAATACCTTAGGAAATAAATGATTCCTGCTGCCAGATAATCAGATAAAGCAGGATGCCTTAAGTAACAGAAGATAATAGTGTGAGGCAGTAAATCATACATACACAGATCAGTTAAAATTAGATACCTGTTAACAAGTGTATTTGGCATCAATTAGCCAATTTCATTTTTTGGATACAATGTCAACTTTAATTTGCAGCAATAAAGTGTTATTTTCTTAACCAATACCTGTGTGTTGTCTTAGGTTTACTGATTGTCGAGTAAGGAGACGAACACACAAACTTGTGCAAGGTAAGCTACAGGATTTGTCATGTTCATTGCCCCAAGAATGTTTTAACGCCTCTTCAGTTTCTTTCTCTTTAAAGAAAAAAAGAAAAAAAAAAAAAAAAGAGGGGGAAAAAAAAGGAAAAACAAAGAGCCAAAATTCTGTTTATTGCTGGAAATTCCTCACTTGGAAAACTTCCAAAAGTACACCCATTTCCACAGAAAATCCTTCTGGGCTGAGGAGAATGGATTTCCCTGAAGGTAACCAATGCTGCCCCAAAGTCTAATTCTACCAAAGAGAGGTCACATCGACACAATCCTTTCAGACATTTTTAAATGAAGAAACATGGATGATGTGTTTATGTTGAGAAATTTGTGTTAAAAATAATTAAATTTTAAAACTTTTATTACTCTATAAAAATAAATTTCCAAAGAGCAAATTATGATGTTGCAGGAAGGGGTATATTGTGCACCAGCTCCACTCTGCAAGACATAGCCAGGAAAGCTCCACAGCACGCTGTGAGCCCATATTGTCAGTGGTTCCTGAAGGTTTCTAGTTAGTCAAGGGCCTTCATTTTTAGAGCAGAAGAATTCAAATTTTGTTGCTTACGTTACTGTGAAATGTCTCTTGTGTACAGTGCAGTAATAACTGTTCCTGCAGAGCCACAGCTTTATTAATTGGCTGCAGACTTTTAGATTTTATTTGTACAGTTTTGTAAATGTTTTTAATAAACCTTAAGGTCTGATCTTCATTGCTATAACAGCTCCAGTATTAAGCAGATACAAGGCATGTCTGCATACCTGCTGCAGAGACAGGGACAATGACTCCAGTAACCCAGCTCTGAATTTTGGCTATGCTAGTGTATCAGTGCATGCATCTATTTCTACCTCTATCTCTAACTCTACTTCTCTCTCTATCAACTTTATATCTCTGTATCTGTGTATCTGTGCATATAACCTACATCTAATCTATATACACCTATGAGTACATTACCACTACACTGTTTGCAAAACCAAGTGTGGCTGCACAACTGCCATGCTGAGCTCAGGCCCGTTAGGTCTTTAGGAACAGCCTAGATGTAGAGATCAAGCAAAAATGTGTAATTCCACTGACTCCTTAGGCACCTCTACCCCTGAACCTTGAAAGCTGTTTCACAGACCTAAAAAGTGGTTTTGGACAGGCTAATTTTAGATAGACAAATGTAAATACATGAAATGTAGCACAATCAGGACACTTATGCTCCTGAAAAACAGCAAGAGGTACATGTGAATGGCTACCAGTCAGGGTCCAGTTATCCCTGTCGTGAGCATGTTGCCTCTAGTCCTGTACTGTGTGTCCTAATACCACTCTGGTACTCCATTCATCAGTGTCTCTGGGAGGTAAATGCTGAGAGGTGAGTCACCAGCAGACAGGGCTCCCTCCAAAACCTTTCTTGCAACCTCCCACCCATGCCCTGACCCAGCCCCTCCACCTCCCCTCCCCAGCTGCTCTGGCTGTCGGTCCCCCCCTTCCCTACAAAATGCAGGTTTGTTTTACAGAGGTAGATGGCTGTCAGTCACTTCATGGCTTTAAAGATCCTCTTCAATACCTTAAAAAGTTTGATAATGTGCAAAATAATGAGGACACCAAACTTTATGATAAAAAATACGTTGCCTTGTAGAGGAAACTATGTGAGCCATTAGCTTAATGAGTTTAAACAATCAACATATAAAGGGTTAGTAGACCCAACCAATAATTTGTTAAATGTTATTTGCAAATTCTTTTCTCTTTATCAAGAATTCTAATTCTTCAGTTGTCTGGCAGAGATCAGACAGTTCCTTGTATATACTGTTTTGTACTCTGAATGTATTACAAATTAACTGTTAAGTGTTTAGAACTTGCAAAACAATCTATTTGAATGAGAGTCTGGCAAGATGAAATGCAATTGGGGGAGGGGGGGGAGTAGCCGGGGAAGTTATGAATATTATGTTTCTAAACTGGAATCTTGTTGGCTTTTCTTTAAAGTCAGATAGTCATAAATGACTTGACTGAAAGGATAAATAGTATTTGTACTGCACATTTGGATACAGAATGCCACCCGCAGATCAAAGATACACTCACACACATTTTCAAGCATAAATATGAAGCTATATTATGGCCTGAGAAGCCATTCTACTCACATGTGTGCTATCCATATTTTTTAGGTATCTAATATCAGTTAGAGAAGACATGTTTTTGGATGAAACCTTAAAAAAAAGAAAAAAAGCTAAAAGACTTTGACCACAATGAGTTCTGGTCATTGTTCAGAGATGGGACATTGCAAGATCTTTAACATACAGGACAAAAGAGTGCCTGTGCTGGGAGATGTTTTGCCCCTGGCAAGCCTTGTATGTATGAGCAGATCGTGCATTCAACCACTGGGATGCAACTGAGCTGGAAATAAAGATGGGATGACAGCTTGTTATGCAGCCCTGTAATAATCAGAGGAGGCTAAAACTTAGCCTTCTATAGTATTCTCAAATTAATTGAAATCCGTTTGTACTGAATGTTGAATTCTCCCCATATACTCTCCCAGTGTGGAAACATATGATCTAAGTGCCAATGATTGATGAAACATGGAGATATACAGACACAAAAATAAAAGGGGATGATGTCCCAAAGACTAGAGTGTGATGATTGTGGGGGAAAAAGAAAAAAAAAAAAAAGAAAACAACCCAAGGATATGGGATTCCCTTTCACATACAGTATAGATTCTTGAAGTACTCCCAAGCTGTCCTACTGGCTGAAGATTAAAGAAGACTGGATGGAAGCTCAGTCTCTGCAGACTTTGCCTTGGGTATTGTTTACTTCTATCTGTGGGAGCTAAAGCCACAGCAGACACAGACACAACAGTGTCCAGTTCACTGGCGCCCATTAAATGGAATGTAATATGAAGGTGTGTACCACTGCTTGTCAGTTTCAGATTTGGATAAACCACATGATATGTGATGGCAGCAGGGAGTCTGTGTATATTTAACATATATATATATATATATATTTAGAGCATTACTACCAGAACCAAGACTCCTTCTGAAACTCCTTCTGGAATTGGCAGGAGAATTGTATGAGATGATTCACCTAAAACTCAAAACTCAAAATTCATTTGGCAACACTTCCCAAAACTAGGGGAAAAAATTTTCCAGTAATTTGAATCTTTTATTTTAGAAGTAAAAACCTTCAATGATTCTTAACATAGATAAAAGTCCAACAATATCTTGGACTTAACAAAATTAAGTCGAAAGTTTTTTAAAATGGTAAAAAATATTTCCATGTTAGTTTTCTTATAAAATTTCAGTAACTCTGTTTAATGGGACTGTTAACCCTACCTAACTAGAAACAGGGATTAGAGTTAGATGTTTCAGAATAGAATGACATGTGGTTTCAGGGAAAAATATTCAATCGTGCTTTAAACTTCTTGGAGGATAAGGGTGGGACATATTAATACAGGGTTAGAATGACCTATATGGCCTTCCATGATATCTGTGCATTAAAAATCTACGCTGAGAGGCTACACTGTGGCACGGCATAGCTAATATCATGTCTGTGCATATCTGTTTACTTACATCAAAGTTAAACCTGCTTTCACGTAAAAAATAATGTCTTCAGCATCCTCACAAGGTGAAGTGGAGGGACAAGTACCAACATATTCAGTCTCATGACTAGTGACAGGACTCAAGGAAAGGGCATGAAGCTGAGTCAGGGGAGGTTTAGGTTGGATATTAGGAAAAGATTTTTCACACAAAGAGTAGCTGGGCACTGGAACAGGCTCCCCAGGGAAGTGGTCACAGCTCAAAGCCTGTCTCAGTTCAAGAAGCATTTGGACAATGCTCTCAGGCACGTGGTGTGACTCTTCAGGTGTCCTGCGCAGAGCCAGGAGTTGGAATCCATGAGCCTTGTGGGTCCTTTCCCTGTCAGTAGACTCCATGATTATTTAAGTTCCATGAATCTAAAAAAAAACTAATTTATTTTGGTGTATAGACTTTCCAAAGGCTACCACAGAACAAGGGCAAGTCAGCATGAAGCTATTTCCAAATTACTTAACTTAGTCACTGTACAGTGCTTTTCTTCTTGAGTACTTATTTCTTAATTACGGAATCCAGAGTAGCCTAGGACAAAAGCCACCAATACATGGAGTAACATGGAATTGTAGCTACTTCTCTTGGGTGGGAATTTAACTCTCTCCTTTAAATGTTCAATGGATGGGAAATAACTAGTAGCGATATGTTTTAATTAGGTGAACAGTGAGTAATATAAAGGCTTTCAGTGGGCAAACAAGGCTTTAGAAAACTTAGCTGCAAATATGTAACCTCGCATATCCATTACCTGGGATGAGTCAGAAAGGAGATGTTTGCCGGTGTTGGAAATGAAAGTGTCCTGTTCATGGCCATTTCAAACACTGAGATGATCATACACAAACACTTGCACACACAGTGATGGTAAGGAGTTCAGAACTTTCCTTATACGTTACCAAAAGATAACACATTAATGAATAGTAAAATACGCTAGCCCATCAATATGGGGATTTTAAATATTAGGAGTGAATGAGAAAGATGATGTCTTATGAGTGCATTCCAGAGTTTTAAATACATATTTTGTGAACACTAGAAAAGCTGAGACCTAAACATTTTCCTTGTTTTTACTAAGAGATGGGAATTAGGCTGTGTGCAGCCAAATAAATAAATAAACAAACAACTACCTTTTCGTTGCAGTTCCTGACAAAATGAATTGCTACTCCTATGTGCTCTGATAATCTGGTGCAGTGCCTCTAATGAGTCATTGGTATTAGCTCCACATTCAGAGAGTATCCACACTGTCTACACCGGGGGACCGACCCTGCAATAGCACTGCACATCTGTGAAGTGCAACGTGCCTTCCATTAGCATGGTTTTAATTGGCAGTTGAAAGCACTCAATTCCTCACAGAACCAGACCCAAACAAGTGTTCATAATATAAAACATGGGAAAGCAATTTGCCCCCAAAACATTAGCATGAAATGCTAAGTAATCCATTACAGCGAGAAACACCGAACATTAGCACATGTTGGGAGGAACAAGCCAAGTGCACTGTACCTTTTAAATCAAAGCGATAGGTTCCTGAGGAATGGTGTACACATGCAACAAAACTCATCACTTAAACTGTCATCTCCCCAGACATATGGCTATCCATTGATTACATGGTTCAAGCTGTAACTCGTTAAACAGTGTTATTTTTTTGTGACTATATTTTAAAATACTGGACACATGAAGCCACCGGAGTGAAGTTGTAATACAATAAGGGGTAAAAAGGTTGAAGGAAAGTATGGTATTCATAAACGGCTGACTGGTACTATGGATAGAACAGTCCATTTTTTTTGTGGTTGTTGTTATTGCCACTTCTAACTATTGGCTAGGAATCAAAGTAGTGTTGGTCTAACATAGATGTATGTCCAGGACTTTCTTGATGGGATAGTGTAATTTCCCTATCCCTGGTCCAGTCATGAACCTGAAAAAGAAATGCTCTAATGCAAGGCTGGTGAAGAGTGATAGTCAAGTTGTTGATGAGGAGTTCATACTTTCACTAGCTCCTCTTTCTTCCTTTCTACTTCATATTTAAAAACCAGGTACTGTATTCAGTGTATTGGAATTGTTCTTGTACAAGCACCCAGGAGAGAAAATATCAGGGTACATAATGAAAGAATATATACTGTCAGCTTTAAAAACACTGAAAATTATGAGCTGAGTGGAAAAAAATCAGTGAGATGAGTGTGGAAATTGCAAGGCCTTTTGTTAGTATGTTAATAATATATTTGAGTTCATTGTGTTTTATACCTTATTTTTGACATTTAAAAATTACTTTTTTAGACAACTCCTCTTCCCATGCCTCCCACAAATGCTCAGCTCAATGTATTTTTCTGTGTTACAACACGCATGAGAGCTCAAAACAAGAAGTATGTTAGTGAGGGACAAAGGGTATTGTTACAGTAAATCTTAACCCAAGCAGGCTGCTCAAGTGTGCACTTCATCACAGCAGCCTCTGCTTTCCATCCATGGTTCCTGCAGTACCATTACTGGTGATCAGACACCCGTTCCACACAATTCTCTCTGGCAGCTACTGAGTTTGCTAGGAGGTTGGGAAGTGGGATTTCAAAGCACAGATAAAAACACAGATTCCTATCTGCTTCAGCAGCTGGGCACGTGTTTAGAAGAACTCCCAAAGAAGATAAGAGAAGCAGGGTTATTGCAGATGTGCTTATGTTGCAAGAGATCATTCTAACAATCTGCCTTTAAGAAACTTCATGTTTGTGATCCACACCCTTGTTTAATGGCACAGCACCTGGTGCAGCCTATGGGTTATGCAAATGAATATAGTACTATGCTTGAAATGAAAGTAAATGTTCTCATGCAATACCACAATTCCAGCATCTGGAATGAGAGTCAGTATCATGAGGCTTCAAATAAAACTGAGAGTAGGAAACAAAGCAATACAGGTAGGGGTTGATCTTCATCAATATTCAGTCAGGGAGATAACAAAACCATTAGGACTACACTGTGACAGCCATGATTGCAGCAATAGTGTGCTGTAGTCCCTAGGGATACATGTGCAAAGGGGATATTTCTCTGAGGTGCCACTGGCATGCGCTGTTCTTTTCCTTTTCTGTAAGGGTGGTCCTTTAAAATAAACATATACTGGTAGTTCTTGACCTTCCTAGGGTCAAGCCATGATGGTCAGAGGTTGGGAGAGAGCCAAGCCTACACCCATTCCCTGACCTTCTTGCACATCTGCTGTAAGAAGTCCTCTCCCAGCAACCAAGGTCCAAGGTTTGTTTTAAAACACACAGTGTAATAAGGAGATTTCCTAATTTTTCTTACTCCTGCAGTCTTTCAATCCAAGTCACAATCAAGTCCTAAGAGCTATCTTATTAGAAAGCTGGACCTATTACTGACATTCCTTTTACTTTAAAAGTTTAATTCAAATAGTGCTCTGCAAATGTCAAGTTTTCTCCCTTCAGTGTAAAAGTGATATAATATGCTACAGAACACATTTCACAAAATTAAACATAAGCAAAGACTCAATCATGTGACTTCTGTATAATCCTGTACATCAGCATGTCCTGATAAGCCGAGCTGTGATCTCAGGGTTTAAACCCATTCATTTTAAAGACTAAGCATTTGATTCCTTCTTGCTGAGTTCTGTGAAGAGATAACTGACATCAGTTTTCTTTGCATCTTTGCAGTTGTTGCAACCTCATTATTCTTTGGATTATCTTGGCAGTTATTCATTTTCTAGGTTTAGTTGGTGCCATCTTGTCTGTAGAGTTCTACGGTTGAAAGTACAACACAAAGAAAGGTCACAGAATAAAAGCAAGTCAGCCTCCATCTTCTAGCATTTGTGGGACTCCTTTTATTTCACAGTTGTTCATTTTCTACTTGCTTTTGTTTCTTGGCAATTGCATGATTTCATCCTGCCCATGCAGCTCATGTGAATGTCCTGTGAATACTAGAAAAGTTCCCCTTTCTTCCTTCACACTGCCTGTTTTTACTATTTCTGCTGGAGTTCTGTAATTGCGGTGAGGTAACACACCCTCATGACTCAAAACAGCTAATCTCCAAAAGCACAATAACCAAGAAGCCTAGCATACATTGGCTTGTCACTAGAAGTTGATATTCAACAATGAACTATGAGAGGACTTAAGTCAAAGATTTTGCCCTCCTCCCCCCACCCTGTCTCCCTTTGGAAAATAAATGTCTGATTCATGCAAAAATAATGTATGAACCATTTGCACTGCATTAAAAAAAATCTGCTTGTTATTCTGAGACAATTCTGCCTTCTTCTGCCTGGAATCACACTGCTCTGCTTCAGATAACTTAGGGGTGAGCCAAAAATATATGGTGGTATTTGCCAAAATGCAGAAGCTAAAATTACACAAATGTCAGGATAAAAATGGGAAAATGCAGCTTCTAATAGGCTTTAGAGCAGCTGCGAGAGCAGGAGCAACATTCCTACAGCAACTGCTTCCCAGTGGCCAGTATCATTTCTATACATGCAGTAATTGTCATTAAATATTATGCTGCCACTTGCCAGCAGCGTCTGCAGAGCGGTATCAGTATGACCACAGCATTCCACTGCACTTAAAATAGAAATTAGCAGGGGTAGGACGGTCCTTATGGTCTAAGGGTGGGTAACAATTACTGGGCATTGCAAGGTCATTCGATGTGAGATGGTTTCTTTGTTCCACATCCACTCTAACAGGGAAGAGGTAGCTGTACTTGAGCTGTCTCAGAGATTTGCACTCCTGCTTCTCCTTCCCTAACTCTGTCAGAAAGAAATTGTACTCGTTAGTCAGCAGTATTTGTGAAGTACCTTTTTCTCAGGAGATTCAAGGATCTCCAGAAATACAAAGTATTAGTAATGCAAACTACCAAGTAGACTTACTCGACCTTCTCTTGTTTTCTGTGTTTAATTTCCAGTTGAATTCAGGGGGTTTTCCACATATGCTTAAGGTTAAACAGGCTCAAAGGCCATTTCTGAATTGTGGTGCTTTCTGAACTAGGAGCTCTATTAATTGCTCATCTTGCAGAATGGAATTTAATTTATTTGGCATATTTTAAATCACTTTCCAGAAATAAGTTAAATTCTGATTACATGCATTCCCAACTTCTATAAAACTTTTAGCACAGATTGCTTTCTTGTTTCTAAATCCCTTATTGGATTCATGAGCTCTTATTTCATTTCACTCCTCTTCATATATTTTTAAGCCTCTGAGGTCTAAGTTCACTTCTGAAGTCAAATGGGTGAAATGCTGTTGATTTTCTGGCAGTTCTGAAAGTGACAATTTTCTCTATCACATAAATTACCATATTTCCTGTTATTTATTTTATGATACTGGTATTTCGCTCACACAGTTTTTTCTGTACCCATAAAATTTTCCAGCTGGGATATAATTTTCTAATCCTTCTGTAAGGCCATGTATTTTGTTTCACCTCTTAAAGAAATTTAATATTGTCAATCTGCAATATTCTCTCTTGGAGACAGATGATCTAACGTTTACTTCTCAGTAAAGAAATCATTGGCATTCAACCCACTTGTGCTCACATAACACCTGAGAATGAGGAAGGTGCTACAGTTTAAGTTTTTCTCATATGAAATCGTCATCATACATGTGAACTTCTAGCGGTTGAAAATAGAGCCTTTTTTTCCACACAAAAGAGGAGAGTGTGGGTATCCCCAGAGCTCTTCTGCAGGGCTAAGAACAGCAGCCAGTTGTGGTCTCGCTGAGCCAAAAAAAACCCCAAACAGATAAAGAAAACTTTAGAATTTAATTTTCTAACAGCTGAGAAAGTACAAAGTTTGTGTTTTTTCTATTTTTTCCATTGGCGCAATGAAGTATATACAGTCAGAGGCCATACAAGAACAAAACCAGAAGTATCATGTGGATAAAGTTACATGCTGATAATAACTCATGAGATGCTATTTTACTATTGACAGATCAAAATGAGAATCATTTCTCTTTGTTAGGTCTCGTAGCTTTATAATACAGGCCTTATTTTTCCATGAAACAACTTTGTAGTTCAATTTGTTCTGAGTATGGTAAGAGTTAATCTGAAATTTGAATATTTTTTTTCCACGAACAACATATTTCTGGATGAATTTATCTTTCTTTCTGATGCCTTAGAAAATAATAGCTATTTCATCACTCATCCTCAGGACTCTTATGTCATCCTAAGAATTGTTTCTTTGAGAAAGTCTCTTAGTGGTGGTAACTTTATTAGCTTGATGTTAAAAACCTATTTGAGAGTACCCAGCTAACAATTATCCAAACATGTTCTTTTTCAAGGCTACAACTCACTCAAACAGCTGAGTCAATGAAGAGGGAAGGCAGGAAGAGTGAGGATTAGGGATGAAATGTGTTCTTAAAAAGGGTGCCTACCTCCAGTGCTTCCTGGCATATTGTAATAGGGAGCTGTGACTGAAGTGCTGAGTGCCACTGCAGTGATATATTTGCTTTTCACCAAATAATATTATAGATACATATGGTGCCCTTCACTTTGAGACTTTACCCAAAGATTTCAGAAATCTTGGGCTAGGTTTTCTTCCTCAGAGAAGATAATTCACACTATTTTTAATGTCCTAATTTCAGTGGAAGAATTTCCAATTGTTCCAGGAGTAAGAGAAGAGGATTAGGTCTCAGCTTGCTCCTCAAATATTTCTGCTTGATGTACTATGGAGATACTCCAGACTGCTTTAATTGAATTACCTCAGGTATAGAGGCAATGTAGCCAGAACAATATGCAGTGTGGTACAGGCTAAGTTCTATTTGCAAGAAGAAAGGGTTATTTTTATTTTTATTTTTATTTTTATTTTTATTTTTATTTTTATTTTTATTTTTATTTTTATTTTAGTATTTTGTATGTAGCACTGTGAAACATTTTGCAATTCCAGTTAAATGGAACAGTTTAAGACTGTACTACTGAAAGTTTTGCTCATTTGGAACCTTGAAGTTCCAGCTTTTAGCAGCTTTTCTAAAGACAGCAGTGTTCAAAACATAAAGGTAATAAAATATTGAGTTTCAGGGGATTTAAAATCCCCTTCAAATTCATGTCCCTACTGATAAACAATTTTAACAAAATTAAAGGGAGTGGAATTTTGAAGAATCCAAAATATTTAATTCTGGGACTTTTTAACTAATTTTGTTTATTTATTTATTTACATTTTAAGAATCTGATAATTCATTGACACACTTAATTTCAAACTACATAAAGTATTTCCAATGGACCTCAAATACATTTCTCTTTTTCGTTTTTGTGGGGGATCCACACATCATCAAAATCCACCATCAGAAACAATGAATTGTTATCACGGAGATGCCCAGCTTGACCCAAAGCCTTTCTCACCTTGAGCAGCTCTTTGAAGCCAAAGTTCCAGATGGATTTTACAGGAGAGCAGAGTGTAGAACTTCTGTAAGAGGAAGATCAGTAAAAGCAGAACAATGAGAGTATTTCACCAGGTGAATATCAGAGAATCACAGAACATTCTCAGTTAGAAGTGACCCACAGGTATCATCAAGTCTAATTCTTAAGGGAATGGCCCATACATGGGATTGAACGCGTGACCTTGGCATTATTACCACCAAGTTTTAACCAAATATGAGGAGCATCATGTTGCTCTCACTAATTCCATAAGGCAAGTACATAGTACTGAAGATAAAAAACAAATATCAGTAGACACTGCTCTCTTAAACTGCTCACAAGAGTCACTGAGCCAATTCTGTTGTGAAATGAAAAAAGCCTTCTGAACCTGCAACAAAGAAGCTAAATTCAGGAAATCTTCCCAAATTCTATTCTTTATGGCAGGACTGTAGAAATATACATTTTTTTCCTTTGAAGCATTAAATTGTCTTCTGAAGAATATTGCTAACAGAAGGAAATCATCTGTTGAATGACTTATACCAAAGCAGTATTTGGCTTGTGCAGTATTCTCAAAGATATGTAGACTTTTCATTGTAGTCAGAATATTAATATATGAAATTGTAATAATGATTTATTAATTAACTGAGACTGTCATCACAACTTTCTATAGCTAATTTAAATGGCAACCACACTGGAGTCTGTTTTGTCTCATGTTCTCCCTTTCAGTAAAATCAAGCAGAGACACTTTGTTGGCCATCTGACATACTTTTATCTTTGCCTTCAAGGACCCTGGGGAAACAGGGAAAGAATATGGAAAGAGGATTTTTACCTCATGACTTTGAGACTTTCCTCCAAGCCCTGCACTTTTCCCCCCTCCCTTTTCCTGTTCAATAAGATATCAAGAGAGAATGTGAGCAAGGGGGGTGGAAGGGGAGAAAGAGAGTGAAAGGAACACTGATTTAAATATTTTCTAGTGTCTAAACACTAAAAAAAAAAAAAAATCATCTTTTAAGGTTTTCTGAGCCATGGCTAGAGAAGAATTTTTCAAACTATAAAAAGAAGAAAGTGATTCATGTTTTCATGTATTTACAGCAATCATCTCCAATCAGTAACTAAAACAGGGAAAGAATGGAGTTTCAGTACCCAGGGAAGCAATACCCCTAAAAACATCCAACTGTATAGCAAAAAGTACTTGTAGAAACAGATGCTAAGGCAATTAATTCAATTTCCTCAAAAATATTTATCATGCTTACCAAAGCAGAAGACAAAGAGAGAAATTATCATGTCACAGTTCATACCTAGAATATATTCTTAAAATTTTCACTGTTCTTTGGAGACTCAATAGTGACTCTTCCTCTTAGGTAGTTACTGAAGATATTCAAAGGCACTGAATGCTGAATTATCAAATGCGATCTACTAAAAACTAATATATATCTTTAAACAACTTGACAGTCTTCATTTAAGTCCAAGTTCTTTAATTTAACTCTGACAGGTTTGGCAGAGAACTGGAGAACGAAGCAGATAGATGAGTAGATGAGTGGGTTGAATAGGGAAAACACATCTACACTCATGAGTGCATCCATTGGCTCCTGCCTTCAAAGGTGGCAGCAGTTGGGCTACTGGAGCTTGTTTTCAGTGCTTCATCTAACCAAGGAGCAGAAAAGGCAAATATTCATTTTGGAAGAAGGTATACGGTGTATTTTTCCCCACAACATTCAAAGCTATGCTTACTTATGATTAAAGTGAGGAACTCTGTGAAGCAAACGAGATAACTGAAGGCATTTTTAAATACATATGTAGTTACTTTGCATTAATGAGATATCCTGATGTATCAGGGAAGGAATGGCACTGCACCATTCCATCTTTCCCCTGATAGGACCCTGATAGGCTCTTAGAACCACCTCTTTTCTATCTAACCATCATAGATGGCTAAAGCATCCCACAAATTTGTACTTTGTCCATAACCTCTTCCCACATTGTAACAATTTGTTACTCAAGTGTAAATCTGATACTTTTGGCTTGAAAAGAAAGTGTTAGGCAACCTGCAAACATGAGCTCATTACTTTGGGCAAGGTGAAAAGGGTCTCTGATGTGGTATACTCATTGTTGGCCTCCAGATATTAGTCAAAACTCTGAAAGGAAACCAGTTTTTAACATGGTTTCTATTTTCCTTTTTGTTAACCTTTTTTTCTATATCTGACTCCTTCACACTTTGGTATGTAGCCACTCTTTTCTCTCTCTCTGTGTGTGTGTGTGTCTGCGTTATGATTCAGACTTCTAGCATGAGTTATCAAGCAGCTGTGTCTTGTAGGAAGTCTTTGGCAAATTTGAGTGAGGAGAGGTTTTATTTCACCATTTCCCATACTCTACCCCTGTTTTTCCCTAGCTTGAGTAGTTTTCTCTACAGCAAACATTTACAGAGACTGTGGAAAAACCCCAAATAGATGGAATTGGGAAGGAGACGGGCAGTACTGAACATCCTATATGTGTATGTAGGCAGGCTGAGAGTGCAGGGCACTCTTAGTCCTTGTGGCTGTCGAGTGCAGCTCTTGATGTAATGGGAAGACAACTCACAGTGCTTTTGTTTTTCAGGCTTTCTCTTTGGCAGGCACAAAGTCTTAGATCTTCATTCTACTTTAGTCTGTGCAGCTTCTGCTCTCCCTATGGCTCTGACTAGTTAGCACAGAGCTCATGGTGTGTGTGTTTGCCACTGGCAGGAAAGAGCTGCTATTTCAGTGCCTCATTTTTGCACTGCACATTTTAGCTTAAAAATGGTGTTGTTGTTCACCACCAACATTTTTTGTGAAAAGGATGACAAACTCACCAAAGCTAAAACTCATACCAGCTGCAAGAAAAAAAAAACATTTCCTGAACACAAAAATTTTGGTGAAACCAGGTTAAATTCTCCTCAGGTGACCTACTAGCACTCAAGTGGGTTTTTACACATCAGACAGTGTGAAGTGCAGTATATTTTGATGCACTGGAACAAGCTGCCCAGACAAGTTACAGATGCCCCATACTTGGCAGTGTTCAAGGCCAGGCTGGATGGGGTATTGAGAAATCTGGTCTAGTGAAAAATGTCCCTGCCCGTGGCAGTGGAGTTGGAACCAGATGATCTTTAAGGTGTCTTCTAACACAAACCATTCTATGATTCATTCTATGACTATATGTTCCATCTCCAACAAGAGCCAGTACAAGCTTTCTTAAATCTTCCTAAGGATACATGGAGGCACAAAATTCAGGTATCCAAATATAACTTACAAATTTGATCAAAATCCTACATCAGAGAAATTTCTTCTTTATTCATAGTTTCATTTACCCCTCAGTTCTGGTTTGGTTTTGTTGTTATTGTCTTTGGGTTTGGTTTTTTTTGTTTGATTTTGTTTGTTTGTTTGTGTGTTTTTAAAAAGCAAGCAAACAAAAATAAATAAATTTTAAAAAAAGAAACATGAACTGTGAGTTCAAATTCTTTTTTTTTTTTTTTTGTAAGTTTAACTCATCAGTTTCTTTTTCCCTCTCTTGTAATTTTTTCCACCAGGTTTGCAAAATTAAAGACAATGGAGGACACTTTTTTTTTTCTCCAAGATAATTGGGAAAAGAAAGTCTAAAGTCATTATTGGAATCCTGTTAAACAAGACTACACCCTCTCTGCAGACTTGTTACACTCAGATTCTTTCTCAGTGGATCCCAGGCGTATCAGGTAGTGAGGACAGCCAGAACAGGCCAGCCTTAGGTAAACCAGTTTGACATCTTTTTGACTGACCTTCAAGTTCTTCAAGATCAGAATGAAGTCATCATTCTGGCAAACTGGGAGAGAAAGGACCCTAGTGTCAAAAATGCTCAACTCTTAATATGACTGGAAGCGTCTGAGACGAGACACGCATGAGACATGACTTCTTACTGGTTAACTGAAAGTCAGTGAACTTGGATCAGAAGCTGGCAGTAGACACCCTTATACATTAATCATTTTCCAGCACCTTGAAGCACAATAGCATGTCACTAACAGCACACACGCTTGGTATTTAGAATACCAAAAATAGGAAACACCTGTGGTAACTCTGTGGGACTTGGCTCCTGTATGTGGACCGCTGCAATAAAGAGCACTGCAGGAGTATAGTGGTTCCCTTTAAAGCCTGTGGGTTCCAAAGGTCTGCTATCTCTCTCTGAGTATCTCCTGCTTAAAAGTGTGTGGTCCTTGGAAGGACAGGAAGGGCAGGATAAAAGAGGAAGGAGGACAGGAACTGGAGCTGTACAGCTACCATTAAAGGACTATTTAAAAAAAATGGCCCTAGCATTGTCAAAGGAGTGTCTGAGGTACAGTGAAGACTATGATGAACTGGAGTTTTTTCAAATCTAAGTACAGCTTCAAGAAGAGGAGTGTGGAGACTCTGCACCCACACAAGTAGGAAATGGCCCAAGATATCAGGCTGGAAACAGACTTGGAGAAAAGTCCTTTCTGTCAGGCTCAGGTTCCAGACTGGGAATGGCATGGACTCCTGTTAAGAACTGGGGAAACAAAAAGAGAAACAAAGTTTAGATGAAGCCCTAAATGCAGTAAAAAGACTGCAGATTATAGAAAGAAATAACCAAAAAAAAGGGTCTTCTTTTTTTCTTCGGTGATACCTTTATGAAATCTCATTGTTTTACAGCTGCTGTGTCTGCAGAGGAGCTGAAGGATGGTCGCAGTGCAGCACCACACCACAAGATGGCAAGAATCAGAAGCTGACCTCAAACCAGAATTCAGATAGAACAATGTAATTACATTAAAACTGGAGATTCCAAACTACCAAAAATGTAATTTTAATGAAACTGGGGGTTGCTTCAGAAAATTTCTAAGTTTTTTCTTTGCTCTTTGGCCTGTTGTTTTTCAGATCAAATCTCACCCTAACGCCACCTCACACACAGAAGTGACAAATACCCACTGCAATACAATCCTCTCTGTGTCCTCCTAATGAACTTAGTTTGTTTGGAGAAACACAGGGAAAACCTTGTCTTCTCTGTCACTATTTGTCATCTTAGTTTCTTTCACCTCCACTTTTCCCCTTTTTTTTTTTTAATTTCATGACATACTATTTCTAGCCCTCACCTGAACTACGAATTTATTAAATGCTCATCTTTTTAAACAGCTTTCTCAATTCTCTGAGCACCTTTACTTGTTGTGTCCCAACATTTCCCTTTTTCTCTCCAACACCAATTGAAAGACTGCTATTTTGGTTTTTCAGAGATGCTGAGTCCAAGCTAAGAGCAATCAGTTGTTGTATTATTATTATCTAAGCAACAAAAGCTCCAGAAACACTATAGTCACAAATCCAGTCATGGTTTTAGTTTAGACCTTTGGGTACAAATGTCTACACTGCAGATACAGCAAGCCCACATTGCATTAAGATTCCTGATTCTCGCCTCAATACAGCAGTTGCATTAGATCATCTCTTGCAGTCTTCTTCCAGTGGTACAGTTCTCTGGTAATTAGTGGCTGTGTTGATAGATTCAACACAGAGGCCAAACACCACAGAGGAGCCGCTCTGCTCCCCAGGGGTTGGATTGTGGCTGAAATGAATTGACAGGCCAGTGTTAGACAGTTTGCACAGTTGTATGTGTTCTACAAATAAACAAAGGCAGGACACACTCTGCAGCCAGCAGGTTTTGCCAACTCCACATTTACATGCAAAATACTGCTCTTAATGAGGTTGGACTATATGACCTCCCGAGGTGTTTTCCAGCCTCATTTATTCTACAAGTCTATGAAAATTACATTAAAATCACATTAATAAAAACAGGGATTCCATGGAAAGTTTTCATTTCATTCAAACTACTTGATTTCCTCTTAATAGCCTCACGGGGGAATTTCTGAAAACGTTGAGAGCGAAACTTTCCCCACCTCTGCTTCGGCAGGTGACGAATAATGGCCAAATAATCCTCGAGCAGGAACGGTCCTACAGCTCTCACCGTGCCTGACTTTGCAACCCTGAGCTCATGCTGAGCGGTGCTTGCTCCTCAGAGTCATTCGGTGGGAGCCAGCACCATTCCAAGGTACACTGCCCACGCTGAGGGTCGGGCCCGTGCGCACTGTGTGTAAGGGCTGAGGAATCTGGCGCTCGGCACACGCGGGCCACGCTACGGCCGGTCCCAAGCCCAAAACAAATACAATTGGTGCACTTTAAACATCTCACCCCCTTTGTGAGCATCTAGCGACTGCAGCCTTTATTTGTGTGCCAGCCCCTTCACATGGCCTGAAAATTTCAAACGACTTCGTAGCCGTGGGAGTGCTAATTAAAACATTCGGCAGTTTTACTGTCTGAGCAGTGTAAATATGATGTAAAAAGAAAATTAAAGACCATTTACACAGATGCATACTTGTTCATTGTAGCTGTAAAATCTAGCTGCAGGGACCTGGCAAGAGCAAGAGTCTCTTATTCTTCAAAATAAGTTATTCAGCAAAAAATTAGACACCAAGCTTTAGCTTGGCCGGCTTATTTTTTGTTAGCTTAATTTTTTATTCATTCCTTCAAAGCCACACTTTCCTACTTTTTGCTTGGTTTATAATACTGGTCACTCCATTTACTGCTGAAATGGGTTAAGGGATGATTCGAAACAAAATATTTGTTTCACACTCTTGAGGTCACAGTCCACACACAAAACTTTTTCCCCTTCTACTCATGCAACAGCCTCTTTTAGACAGTGAATTGCAGTCATAGGGAATAAAATCCCCTGAAACATCAGCCACAGGTTATGCCTAGGATAGGGAAAGCATTCTGGAGAATCTTATTTTCCAGCACTGGTTGATGTTTCAGTCTGGGATTTCAAGAACACGACTACAGTTGTTTACACTGCAAAGAAAGGAGGTTTTTGATCAGGGGAAGCTGAGTCACTACTCCCTGTTAGTTTTATCGTTTTGCAGTGAGCAAGAGCTGATGCCTGATCTTCCTCTGACCTCCTGTTCAAACTTTTTTTCTACATTCCCAGGCTGTTATATTCTATTTAATCATGTCTCTTTACTATTCAGAAGAATCACATACTTTTTCGTTTGGTGTTACGTGATGTCATAGACAAAAGCAGCATAAATCCCATGAGGTTACCCCCCCCAGTCAAAAGGGTTCACTGAGAGGATGAGACTCAGTCCTAGAGATTTTTTTCTGGGTCCTGAGCTATTTTCAGGACTGGGGACTGGGAAGGGGAGGACTGGTTTTTGTTTTGTTTTGTTTTGTTTTCCCACAGACATCATAAGACAAATAGACCACGGGTCAGGTAATGTAAGCAACAGACTGCAAAACCATTGCCAAAAATTGTAACCACCCAATCATCTCTTGAGGAAAAAATTCATTTAAGTGACACATGTTAATAGTATTGAATTCAAAACACTTGCTTTGACATCCAGATGTTGGAAAGTGCCATATCCTGATTAACAAAAATATTTTCTGGTCTTTCAGATCTTCCTCCCTTATTTTGATTGCAATTCAAGTTTTGGAGAAATTTTTTCCCACTACTGTCCACTGATCACATCACTGAAGTATTTCAAAATTTTAGCTTGTTTCCTATAGGGAAAAAATGGGAAGCATAACCACAAATATTTATGTTAGTGTCAGTGCTTATTATTTGAAGCTTATTCAGTCTGCTGCAGTGCCACTGCAATAGCATACCATCAGATATGGCATCCAGCTCCTGCAGGCATTTAAGAATAATGTCAACACACACAATCTTTATAAGCTGGAAAAGACAGAGTACCCCAAATGGAAAGGTGTGATCAACATGCAGAAATGTCCCCATGCAATTGCTACTCATTTGAAAGCTTTGGAGAGCCATAGCAGTTTTATCAACAGGAACAAAACTCTAGACATGAGTCGGCTTTGGAGTGCCTTGCTCATGGGAAAACTGAGAGCCCAAGATCTTGATGTTAACTCCTTCAGAGCAGTCCCTGCCACTAGTGGTGCTCTGCAGCTAGGTGGTTGCTTAGCTGTCTGCTGTCTGATACTGTATCAGGACCCAGATTTTTCCTGTAAGATGGTGGGGATGGAAGGGGGTGAGAGATTCTCTCTCTCAGAAAGGGAGAATTTAGGCCACCGTATTGTAAAGCCTGTTTGGTTTTCATCACTTTCTAAGGATAGAGCATGTGTGTGGTGAAATTCCCAAGTTTAAAAAATTTTATTAAAGTATCAGGTGGGGGCTGTCTTTTTAAGAGGAAAGAGCCCACAGTGATCATGATACAAGTGCAGAGTTCCCTTTCCATAGCAGGCATCCTGTGTTTCCCTAGCTGACTTCTGTCTGTTCTTCTTGTGGTTGTCCTTTCTTGTGGAGCTCCCATTACTTATATTAGTAAGAAATTAAAGGCTATTATATTACTAAATTCTACAATGATAATGGGGAATGTAATTATCTAAGAGAAATAGGCTTCAGATAGAAGGCTCAGCACCTACTTTTCTCTTTTCCCTTAAACATGGTAGCCTAGATCCCAGAGTTATTTCTGTGACAAAAGATCCTCATTGTAGTTTTACTGCTGTTGTTGTAGTCTTAATGCTAATGGTATTTGATAAAGAAAGCCTTACAGAAATAGTGAGGGCTTATTCACTGTCTCAGACTGCTTTACAACAAAGGCACACAGTACACAGCAAACCTTCTCCTTTCAAGATGGATAATTTCTTTTCAGTTGGAAAAATAAAGGCCCTTCTTTTTGTCATAGGGTTTTTGAATCTACTAAAAAAAGGGAGCTAAGTGACATGTAATTATTGAAATATAAAGGCAATAAAGCAAAAAAGAAAGCATCTCAGCAGCCTAAACAAAAATCAAAAGAATTCTGAGGCGTGGTCAAGCAGAGCATTCAAGTTCTCCCCATCCCCAAATAAGAGCCATAACCACAACTATATTCAAATTCTCTGTTTATTATATTTTGGTGCATTTTCACCTATCAACCAAGTAGCGTCATTTTCTGTAATTTTAAGGTTTATGACACATTTCAGTTTCTTCCTTTATGGGAAAGACACACTGCAAATATTGGGCAATGTCTTGCGAAGTCTTGTCCTAACCTAACACGACTGAGCAGTGTGGGAGGAGGAAGTAATGACTTCCCCCTGACCTGAGTAACTGACATGAAGTCTGCCAAGAATCACAGCCTCTTTGCTCCAGGGAACACAGGAGCAACTCTTCAGAGAGGAGGCGGGGAAGGTGGGGGCAGAAGTGGGGTCAGAAGTATGTCTCTGCCCCCCTCTGTGCTCCATGTGGCAGAGGAGAGTGGTTGCGACACTTAAAAAGAAGTAGTAAATTCCTCTCCACCTTTTTCCTCCCATCGTTAGTTCGCCTGTGAAGGGTTGGCAGTGCAGTCTTGCGCTGTTGTTTCCCGGATTGGTACCATTTTGCAGTGCCCACGATGTGGGGCAGCACATAAAACACAAGAGACTAGCCCATTTGGGAAAGAAAATGGTTTTCCTGCGTGGCCAGAGCTGTAAGGATGGAATTTCACAACAGAACAAAAATAAAGCACAGCACTGTTCCAGAATTTCTCGATTCTTATTCTAAACAGTAATAAACCCACCTCCCAAACCCCAGTCCGGACAAAATATTAGCATTCCCTCCACTCTGGTTACAGCTCACATCCCTCTTAATACCTCTTGCTCTGCCATGAACTATTTGTATAAGAAAGGCTTATGTTTGAACTGGAATTGGCACAAATAGTTACCCACTGGATATTTCTTTTCTGCAGAAATCTGATCTCTTTCAGTGCTTCACAAATCACAGAATCCACTGAGGACAGAAGCCTGTGTTTTCTTCTTCTCCAAAGAGAATAAAAAATCGTCAGTAACCCTGACAGCTTCCTGTAGTGTGGCTCTCACAGCTTATTCCAGATGAGCCAAACATTAAACTTGCCATAAAAATGTTATGCTGGGAGGATGTATCTCCCACAGTACTCAGAAATTATGTAGTGAGTTTTACCATCATCACCCCCAGGTTGTAACCATTTCCCAGCTCTTCTGAGAAGTGAAAACAGTAAGAATAAACTTAAAAAACAGACCATAATAATGACAAATAATATCAACAATTATAATAGGCAGCAAAAAGGACCTGAACAGAACCCAGAAATGGGTATTGCTTCTGGGTGCTTGTTGAACAACTTGACCTCACCTACTTGGGCACGGGGAAGCTACCAAGAGCAGTTTGCAAGGATTCACCAAGCCTGTGTGCCAGCAGGACTGAGTGGCGGCGGGGAGGCTGGCTCTGTGCTCTAAGCAGGAGGGAGGATATGTTTTATCCCTGCCTCCACCACACACTCGCTGTGAGATCCCAGTGACTCAGCTGGCCCCAGGTTCCTCACTTCGTAAAGGGAGGTGCACTGCCTTTACCCGCTCTCAGCTCGCTTTACAGCGGTGTATACAAAGTGCCCAGCAGAAAAAGGAGCATTCATAGCCTTTATTGATCACTGTGAACGTTCAGCTGCTGACATCTGTCAAGCTGCCTCTAATTTCACCAGCAATTGCCAGCGGAGGATCTGCCCCCTATGGTTCTCTTCTCACTGAGCAGCTGCTGCTCCTTTATAGTCTATTTGGTTATGTCATCATTAGCTTTTTAAATATGGGTAAGGAACCTTAAATATGCTTTATGCTTTCAAGAGATCTGGAATTTCTCAAAAGAAAAAAAAAAAGTTCTCAAGTCGCCCTCCCTTTCCCCTTTTGAAAAGGCTTAAAAATGTGGAATGTTGTGGGAAATTGCTCAGAATGCAATAAAAAATGTACATGTTAAAAAAAATAAAAATCCAACTCACAGCTTCCTTGGCTGGAGTGATGTCTCAGGGCTGGATCCAGCTCAGCAATGCTCTTTGGCCTTTCTCTAGTTTTCTCTTTCCAGGACCACATCCCTCATTTAGTTTCTGCTTCCAGGACCCTCTCTCTCACCCACACACACCGCATAAATATACAGATACATACAGCTCTGACACACATTTCTTTCTATGGCACAGGATACCCCCAAAGCTTCTTTTCCCTTTTACAAAGTTTGAGCAGTCCCTGTGCAGAGCACCTCCCTCCTCCGCTCTGTAGTCTCCAGCTAGATACAAAGTCCAAAACACAGTTTGTTTACTGGATCTGCTTTTTTAGACGTTTGGGCACTGCAACATTCATTTCTCCTCCAAGAATATCTTACAGAAAGTAACAAAAGCACTTCTGGAAAGTACCTGCTCTTCAGGTTGTTTTGTATTTTACAATGCTATTTTATTACTACTCATTTTACACACACATGCTTATAGCTCACCGCAATTTTTCTGACAAATAACAATTGAGAATAACTTTAAAAATGTGGATGTTAACTTTACAAAAGGTCTTGCTAATGATTTAAAAACATTAAAATTTATAAAAGGGAGTTACTTCAAAGGTTTTCAAAATAAAACCAGTCCTGAATTTTATTGGTTTGGTAACAATTTTGACTTTCTTATCCAGAAGTCACTTCAAAAAGTACTATGTTCAGAGCTATACATACATGAGTCATTTTCTCCAACTCTTTCCTACCCTTAAATATTTCTGCCATTTCCATTTACCAAATTGCATGCTGTTTACACTTTTCCATAAAAAAGCAGAATATTTTTATAATTGAAGATCTGTTGAAGACAATAATTACCATTCAAATGAATATTACAGACTTAAGTTTGCTGACATGAAGCTCAGGTTGAATTAAATGACTCATGTGCTATTCAGCAGTGTGGAGACAGGCTTTTCAAAGCCAGTTAAAAGCATGACTTGAGGAAAGCGTTTCTTGATGAGATTCATCCTGACCACGTAATAGGAAGTTGATTAGAGTGCTTGCATGCTTAAATATAGGCTTTAGTACCTTGCCTGTTCATGCCATAAATGAATATAGCTTAGATACATAAATAGTTTAGAAAACACTGTGTGCTTAAAATAACATTTTAACCTTTAAAAGTTCTTGTCCATTTTCAAATTTTCCAACTCAGGCAGTATTGCCATTGAAGGACACAGCTGAGAATGTTCAGTCCCTGGGGCTGCCCATTTGGGTCATTTCAGCTCCTGTAGTAACTCACCTCAAGCTGGCCGCCATGCCTCTTCCCAACACAGCACCTGGCCTGGAGTTGTTTTTGACGAGTGAGATTTTCCAGCTGCTAAATTTCCACTCATCTGCACTCTGGGAGATTTAAGGGGTGGTAAGGAGGGACCTCTGAAAAGGATGAGTTTCTCCCACTGAGTGCTTCTGCTTTGCCATGGCTTTTGCAAAGGCCATCTTGCCATCTCACATGGCCTGAAGCCCAGGGAAGGGAGCTTCACAGCAGGAAAGGTAAAAGGTGTCCCAGTCTAGTAAGTCTTATTATTTGCATCATTTAATCAAATTGTGAAGGTACCTCAATAGGTAACACACACACTTCTGGATGCCCTCGGAAAGCCTCACAAGTCTCCCATGGTGATGGGAACCGAGAAAGGGGTCACACCTTCTCTGTATTGTGTTAGTTGTTCCAGGCTGATGATCAAACTGAGGCTATCCTGTTTTCCAAAACAGGTGTTGTTCAGATGAACAGCATTCCAGTAATGTTATAAAAGCAGTGGCAAAGAGAAAAAGCTGCACCATGTCTCTGCTATTCTATCACATTATGACACTGATATATTTGTAAAAGTGTGGTGTTAGACACAAACCTAAAGTGCTGCTACAAATTTGAAATTAATTATCTGCAGGCAAAAGGGACCCAGCAACTGCATGGCAGGTTTTTGGAAGAAACCCTCTCCTTGGCACACAGGAGCCGTGTGCGGTCCAGAGCCAGGGACAAGTTGAGGGTAAGGCAGCCCATGGTCACATTTTCCTCTGCCTTTCTTGCCCTTCACAGTGTGATGGGCACTCTGTGCACAGAGACATGACGATGGGGAAAATCATTTTGTCACTAATATGTAAATCACAACTTGTACAGAGGCTGTGTTTTTGTGGTGAAATGCAACAAGGTTATAGTTATAGCAAATCAATCCTATTTCTCCTCACTTATATACGAGTTCATATAACTAGATGCATTTAAAGTCTCAGTGGACACTAGAGGAAGGGTATTTTTGCGCAGCTTCATGGTTGCATTGCTGGTACAAAGGTTCATATCTTCATAGGTGCTTCCTAGCAGGGAAAGTATGTCATTTACAGATGCTGATGTGACTATGGTGGACTCAGAGTAGTTACACATGGGCCCTTGTCAGTTCTGGCCAAAGAAATACTTTGGTATTGCAGCCAGAGCTAAGAAGAGAGGGATGTAAATGGCTCTTTTCAGTCTCCAGTTTTCAAACTACCCCTCATAAACCTTAGTCTGAGTAACTGGTGCAGCACTGGAAGGTCATCAAGGTGACTGATTTGAAACCCTCTATTTTTGCATCTACTTTCAAAAAATTCCTCCAGGAAAAAGGATCTTCCCAGAACCAGGGCCATATAGGCTGTAGTAGAGGTGGAAAATGGCAAGAGAAAAGCACAAGATCAGGTGTCCCAATACCAGAGGAGTAATTTTACATCTACTCATACATCTGAGAACAGCATTTCACCCACTGGCTTCCTGATTAAAAATACTTCCATCATTTCCTGGAAAGCTGCAGTTCCCTTAAAAGTTCCAGCCACAGAAGTCTTTTGCTCATTCTTGTTGCCAGAGCATTTGTGTTAAGGTTACAAAATCAGGGAAGGAAGTTATAGAGATGAATATTCATACATCATCCTAAGGGGGTCACCCCTCCCTTCAGACATGAGGACTTGGAGGAGAAGGGGGAAGAGGGGTTTGCTGCAGATCAGAGCTGTTCTGGAGTCTCAGATCTCCTGATGCAAGGACAGCAGAAAAAACCCCAGGGGAGCCAAGCAGAGCCCAAGCCCAGCCAAGCCAAGCAGCAGTGCCAAGAAGGGTGGTTAGGGAGGAAGACCCTCAGCCATCTTTTTTTCCCCTTTGTTCCAGGGCGAGGGTAGAGGTGGGGGAGGGAGCACATGGTTGGTGGATCCCTCTTTTGTGGATAAACCATTTCCCCTGTATCTTACTGCTAGATAAAATATGTGAAATCTTAAGTCTGATGAATATTTCTTCCTGTTTAAATACGGTATTTCTTCCTTATCTAATTCTGTCCTTAGTTGACTGTGTTATGAATATGCGGAGTGGAGATGCAGTTTGTGCTGGCCTTTGCTGGTCCTGACCTTTGGTTTCTGTTGATTTGTTGTTTTTTAAAGGGAAATTCGACTTATCCTAATTCTTTGGACATACAGTGTGAGAATATTTTTTTCTGAAGCTTATTCAGTCTAATAGCCCAGGTTTTTAACAGTTTGTCATTTCTGACTTCTGAAACTGTTATTTGACAGTAGAAGATTGGTTGGTTTGTTTACAGTTTTCTCATTTTTCTCTATTTTGACATACAGTAGAGTGTCGTGCCCTTGGATTCCTGCTTTTTTAGTAAATTGTTAGGTTTTCACTTATACTTCCTCGCAATTTTTGTCTCTCCATATTGCAGGGGGAATAAGGGGAAGGGGGTTCATTCTATGTGAATTCCCACCCCAACATTTTTTTTAAACTGAGACAATTTGCAAAGCAGATTTTAGGTACCCAGCTTCTACTGGCTTCTAGGGACCCTTGGAAGCCAAACTCCTTGAGACGTTTCTTCTCTGAGGCACCATGGGATAATTCAGTAGGGTTTCTATACCAAGTAGGAGTGTTCTCTGTTGTAATAGTGCCTTTGTTGAGTGCTGGTGAATAATCTAGAGTACTGAACTACTCGTGCTATCACTAGGAAAGTGTCTTTTCTAATAATTCTTTGTGAAGTTCTTTGCAGGCTGAAAATGTGCACTAGGGCCTCATCGGCACAAGAAGCAGCTGGCTGGCTATGCATATCAAAAAGATAGGTTATTTCTGCCCCAAAATGATATGGTCTCAGTTAGGGTTGCTTTGCAAAACCTGTTTGCACCGGTAAGCTTTTGTGTTTGCACAGCAAAATAATTCTCCAGGAAATTGTGTGAGGTTTGATTATAGCTGACAATTTTAATTTAATCTAAATAATAGTTGCAAATGAGAAAAAATGAAGGTATGGAAAGGGGTACCAACAGTCCTCTACAGAGACTTCTCAGAGACGTGGCCCGAAATTATCATGGTTTGTTGGCAATGCCAAGCATGGTTTGGTAGTGCAAGAGTAAATATTATATTGGTGGACATTATTCATCTGCCACAGCTTGTCACTTCCATGATATATGACACAGAAATCCAAACAACAGCTCTGTACTAACATCCAAAAATCTCAGTGCTTCTAGAAATACCAGCTACCTCTCAGCTATATAAAATGCTCAGTCTCCCAGAGAAGAGCCAGAAGTGGTGGACAGTTGTGTTTGCCTTTTTTAAAATTCCAAGTTCGGGTTTTGGAGTTCATCTAAAGGAATCACAGTAAGCAATCAGAGAAAAAGATGGGTAATTCTATAGCTGATTGAACTGGAATGTCTTGGAAAAAGAAACTCGTGGAATCACTGAAATGTCATTTTAGCGCCAGTGCGAAAATTACATCCAGATTACTTCACTTGAACATTAATGACACTGCAGAGACAGGCAACATTAATTGCAGTTTGTGCTGTAACCTAAGAAATTAGTGAATGCACCTGCCTTGCATAAATGGCAGCACTCTGCCTGCTATGAAAAGGCCTCTAAAACAAACACAGGAAAAATTTACTGAGGCTGTTTGCCTGTCATAGAGAGCTGCTCCACATGGCACAGGGAATTGAATAGCACAGGGTGGCTAGTACTGCAGCACTTGAACTTTATAGTGGATGGCAGACAATCTAATGGGTAATTAAGCAAAGGGCTGTTCTACTACTCAGTTTTAATGAGAACCGTATTTGATACGATTTGCTGAAAGAATTACAAGGAATCTCAGTGCACACATAAGGACTATGCCGAGATGGAAGAATAGCTGACCATTTTGTCTGAGTAAACTATTACATAACAACTAAGCTATAATAAAATCCTGATTCCAAATCAAATAAGTCTCCCAGACTGCTTAAAATGAGTCACCAACAGCTTTATAAACATACAAAATACTTGACAAGGAAGTCTCTGATAATTTTTTAGTAATTATGTCTGTGAATTGTTCTCTGTTGACATCACTATTAGAAATGGTTTCCCATAAGTTTGCACTGCCTGTTAACATCTGCTCATTAATCACTGAGGCTCGGAATATTTCTTTCATTACAAGTTTATTAGAGAGTTTACACCATTTGTTCAAAGAGATGTTTAATTAGCAAAAAACAATAGCTGAAGACAATACAGTTTTGTTTTGTGTGGATTTTCATGGCTTCAAAAGACTCTTAACATGACATGTTTTCACAAAAACAGTCACAGATGATGAAATATCTCAGAAATTTGCAAGGAATAGAAAATAATTTTTCATGGACCAGAATGACACCTTCAAACCATGTCTGTGACCTGAACAAAACACTGAAGTATGATTTGGAAGCAAAAGCAGAGCCAAGTTAGGAGGTCAAGCAGTATTTTCTTAAGGTAGTTCTGCAGTGCTGATATGGTGAATAGATAAAATTGGCCTAAAAATGAGCATGAAAAAGGAAGGATATAACCAGGGCCTAAGGAAAGAAGATCATCCCCAGGAATATGATTTTTGATGAGAGAGGAGAGTCTGACAGTTACAACACAGTGTTTTGGAGGCAGGAAGGTCCTAAGTTCAATGGCAGCTAAAGTATCACCACAGGCAGTTCACTTGACCTCTGTGGTACCTCAGTCGGCTAAGCTGTAAGACTGGCTTCCATGGAAATCCAGATGTTGCCTCTGAATTAAACTGTCCTGAGTAAATAAGTTACCAGAAGAACTGCATATCTGAAAAATGCCTTTGCCAGAGGTTACTAAAGGGTATTACTAATGACAGACAAATGAGGAACATCAGAGACTGCCACATTTGTAGATATTTCAGCCAGGGATGCTTCTTTATGTAATGCTTTGAGGAAATTAAATAATCAGTTTTACACTTTAAAGAAAAAAAAAAGCCACAGTGCAAAAGTAAATACTACTGTTTATTGAAAGTTATAACACTTTCAGAATCAGCAAACCTATAATGGTAACTCTCGGTCACTTTAACAGGTTATAAAAGTGCAAATGAAATTCCGTGCAGTTCATCTTTCAAGACACAAACCTAGGGCCACTCATGGGCAATGCTTATGGAAAAAAAATATTTCAGATGCCCCGTAAACCTTTGTTCTGTCCTAGGTAGATGCCAGACCACTCTCACACAGACAAAAAGAACCAGTGAAAAAAGCCTGTGAGAAGCCAGACAGGATACAGTGGCGACTGTCCCAAGGCCCTGACCCCAGCCTAGTCCAGCTCATGCTGTGGTAGTGTATGCAAAGCCCTCTAATAGGCAGGTCAGGCTATGTGCAGATAACCCCACTCAGTTTGCATTTCACAGTCCACCTGGCATTTCAGCCTAGAAATTATGAGATGCCAGCAGCTTTCTTTTGTCTAATCCTGCAGGAAAACATAAGAAAGGTTTCAAGCAAGTGGGAAATTGAAACCCTGTTTTCCTTCCTTATCTGTAACCTGCTGGCTGGAACCAAACACAGATTATGGCAAACAGAGATTAGCGCTCTCCTCATTAGCACAACTAAATAACAAGCTGAAATAGATTCCTAAATAAATAAGAGAAACACAAGCTGCAGGACAGCAATGAAGGTTGTCAGCAGAAAATGTTCCTAGTGGTAAGCTCTTTGTCCTGATGTGGACACACTGGTTTGTGGCTCTGGTCATGGAATGGGGATGTGGACTGCCTGCTGTTCTCTTCCTCTGAAGAATAGTTTTGGAGGAAAGAGTGCAGTAGATTATAATAGCCAGATGCAAGGAATAACTCCTGTGACAGTCCATTTTGTACTGTGCACTTCTGAACACTGTATGTGATCTCATAGCCTGGCCATATAGGACCTGAATCAGGACTAAACCACAGAAGGAAGAAGTGAAGTTGATGGCGATCATAATGGGCAGCTCACTGGGTCTTATGATTAAGTTTTTCAATTCCTCACACTTGTTTAGTTATTTTCTTTTTTGTTTGGCTTTTTTTTTTCCCCATATGTCTTTCATTCAACCAATAGAGCAGCAAGAGGTGCACATAGGATGCGTTGCGATACTGGAGTGCGATGGACTTCAGTGTTTACACCTTTCTTCGCCACAAGCAGCTTTGGTTTGAAAATAGTGTCTAGAAATGAACAGGGGTTTTGCGATTTTTTTATTATGTGCAAAATGCTAGGAATGTTTAAAAGTAACAGTAACCAAAGTAACAGGGAATAGGAAATAGGAGAGACATTTATCCCCTTAGAAACAGCTTTATTCCCCTTGCATTTCTACAGAAGCATAGACGTTTTCTGTCTGTTTTGGCACCAAAAGCAACTTTTTTAAACATCAGGAATTTTTCTGTCTTTTACAAGGGCTGCATATACTGGATATGAGAGCAAGAAAATGGACTTCAGTTTTAAAATACTTTATCTCTGCCACCAGCAAGACAGTGTAACAAATATGACATTCTCTTGAACAAAACAGGCTGTTGAAGAAATACGCAATTTCACAGCACTGCAAAATCATCTTTGTTTGTTTTGCAACTAGTTTCTGCTTCATCAGATCCTCTCATCTAAACGTACCAAAGCAGCTTAAAAATGTGGAGTAGGGTAAGCTGAGTGTATGTGCCGCTCGTACTCCTCTGGTTGGGCGATAAGTACAGTTCAGCACTAGAAAAGAGGCACTTTTATTGCAACAGTGATCTAGCAAAATCAGTCACAGTAGACCTGAACTAAAGTCCATTAACATCCACAGAAGATGAAAGTATTTCCACTGATTTAATAGACCTCTAATCAGACCTACTGCCTCTTCTACAGTATCCATCTCCTCTAATTTTAGAAAGAGAAGATTAGTACAAAGCAAAAGATATAATGCTACAATGAAGGTCATGTGCACTGATCGGCTATAGCATGTGCCATATGCAGCATTTCGTGTACCTCGAGTTGACATCAGGAGCAATTCAGAGTTAGAGGAGAGTATTGAATAACAGCCTTTTAAATACAGTAATTATAAGGTCTTTGAAACAAATACTGGCGTTGTGATTTGGGCAGCCTGAGGAATTTAATCAGCCATTCTTGATCTAATTGCCAGTGTGATTTTCACTCTATCAGATGTGAGTTGTAATTGGTTTTGAAAAGTTTGACATATGATAGGCTTCTGGGTTCTCCCTACTTAAATGCTTTATTTATTTTACCAAACAGCTTTCTAAGTAGTACAGGCACCCTGGTCTGAAACACCCACCCTCCTTCCTAGGACACAGTGAAGTAGATGCCGAAATGCCTGGAAGAATAGCTCTGGAAAGCTATCACAGCTAGTAAGGTCTGAGGTTTCAATATTTACAAAGGGCCAGAAATGACTTTCTGCTAGCATTCAGTATTTAAATTTTAATGGAAAGAAAAATGAATCTTTGTCTTAAATCCCACAGTAGAAGGACAATTTCAGGAAAATGAAAGGAAATGCTTCTTCCCAGAGTGGAATTCATTGCTGCAGGAAACACTGGAGTCAAATACTATGTCTGGCTTTCTACAGGACTGCAGTGGCACTACTAATAACAACTGTAATTTCAATTTATGAGCTCAATCTTGCACTAATAGAGTTTTTGCAGGATCTGGGCTTAGATCTGCAGATTTGCTGAAGCAGGAACCTGTGTTCAGAATTATCTGTGCGGACAACAAAACAGGATAAGAAAGGCTAAGCTGCCACAGGCGCTGTGGGACGCTCCAGCAAAAGTTGATGCCCTCCATAAAAATATCAAGGATTTTTGATACCTGTCTCAGGTGAAAACTTTCCTTTTTCAGATGCAGAAATTGTAAGCATAATTGCAATTCAAGAGTAATGCACTTCACACTCTTCCTCCTAAATTCAGCATGCTGCGGGGACTTTGGAAAGAGCAGCAAGCTGGTCCCATTATTTGGGTCTGATTATGAGGCTGCACCTCTTCCTAAATGGCAGAAAACGGGCAAGTGCTTTCTGTCAATGGAGGAGTGCAGAGAGGGGAATGTAAGGAGGCTGTAAAGAAATGTGATGCAACACAACCTGGGCCTGATCCAGAGCTCAGCAGAGCCAATGGAAAGACTCGTAACGAGTCCTGGATCCCGCTCCAGAGGGAATTGTAACTCTGCTCTGCCGGGAGCCCAGGACCCACCTTCACTGGCTGCACAGCACGCCCTTGTCTTCACGCCAGGCAGAGCCAAAACCTCCAAAAAGGTTGTTTGTTATTGTTATTGTTATTGTTATTGCTGAAAGAAGTATTTTCACAGCAGTGAAGGTCAGCTACAAATGATGACTCACTTGCACCACAGATCTACACAAATAGCATGTGCTAAGATTACCATCTGGTATAACAATCTACATCACAAGACACCACATTTCCTGTTACCCAGGGTAAGTAAATTTCAAGCATGAGGGAAAATTTTACCAAGTTTCCCCAAGTACCTTTGCAGAAAGAATAATGTGGCTTACACAGAGGGGGGAAGAGAAAGGGAAATTATGAGGTAAACGCTATTCCCCTCCCTCCTGCCCCCTCATCTCCCAAGAAGAAAAACATATTAAGTTTGCAGTTCTCATTTCTATCGTATTTAAAAAGTCAAATCTATGTAATGAATACCTGTCTGGAGGGAGTCCAGCAGGATGCTGACAGCCAGGCTTTCTGGACACTGTGTGAAATGGAGGGTGTACATTTCACTCACTCCCTCTCTTTCTCTCACTCTCTCTCCCTGTCTCTCTTTTTCTACTATTTATTTAATGTCAGGACAGTGAGGCGCGTGCCGCTGCAGTGAAGGGCGTTGGATTTCAATGGTGCTGATGATGCTCTCCTTTGCACCCTGAGGGTCTGAGCCTGTGGTAAGAGCACAGATGGGCCCATGGCAAACTGAGCCACCACAAAAATGGAGGAAGGACCCATTCCTTCTCCCCTGTTGCAGTCTGACTGCCAGGGGTGTGCTGGCATCCCCTCTTGCTGGGGATGTTAGCTGGGGAGTTTCCTAAGCAAGGCACAGAGGAAAACACAGAGATGAATCAAACTGATATGTTTCCATGAATGATAGAGGCCCAGCTGTGGCAGCAGCTAAGAATCTTGTCCCAGCCAGAATGGTACCCGGTGGCACTGTGTCCACCCAAGGAAACAAGGGCGACAGTGGCTTTCAGTGACAGTGCTTAGTATACACATGCCAGATACTAGAGGCCATATTCATAGCCTGGTGAAGTTTTCTGATGCCACTGAGCATTGCTTTTTCACCTCTCTCCATCCCATTTGCCTTTCCCATCATCTCTGTGTGACAGGAGGCTGTGTGCACACTGGAAGCCCAACCCAGGGCTAAAGCCATGTCCCAGAGTGATACTTCAGCCTCACAACCTTTGCAGGTTGCCAAACAACATAGCTCCTACCCAATATCTCTCTCTTCAGTTATGGAGCTGCATCCCTCTCCTTGCAAGTCCTGGTCACCTCCCAGGAGCTGGCTGCTGACCAGCCCGACAAGGGACGCAGGAGGGCTCTTCCTCCAAAGAGGCTTGCAAAACACGTGGCTCTAGGATTTGGCAGAGGCTGAAAGAAAGACCTGAGCCGCAGGAGGAGAAATAGATAAGCCTCTTCCAGACAAAATAGAGATGAATAAAAGAAATAAATAAATAAAGCTGGGCAAACCACCAGATGCCAGAGGCACTGCGCAAGTGAGGTGGCTGGGAATCCCCTTTGGGATGCTGGCAAGGGTTTCTTTGGCTTCAGGGAGTTCATGATGTCTTTTGCTGTGACTCAGTGCCGTTTAACATCAGCTGCAGAGACAGGCCTCAGCAAGGAAGAAAGAGATTTCATCTCATGCTTGCATTTCAGACAAAATCCAGCACCTGGGAGGAGCATCTTTCTTTCTGACTGTTTGCATGCTAAGGGCTGAAGCCTATGCTGTTCTGGAAATATCGGGAGACAAAGAGACAGCAAAGCAAGAAACACAGAGATAAAAGTGCCCATAAAAGTACCCTTCTTTCCTAGCCATGGGCACCCTTCCCTCCTGCCCTGCCCTGCCCTACCTCATCACATCCCTTCCAAATTTCTCATCCAAAACTCTCCTTTCTGTGACTCATACATGTTTTAAGCCATCTCTGGGTCAGTGCTGATGCCTAGCCATGAGCACATCTCCAGCCAGGATAAACTGGTGCAGCTCTGTGAAAGAACCCTGAGAACATAGTCATCCAGGGAGAAAATCCTTTGAAGTGAGAAAACTTGTCTTGGTTTTCTCCACAGCTTTAGCTATCTATTCTTTGGTGAAAGGGAAAAGATCAGGTCTTCCTCTTGCTCTGTGTAGGTCTAGGACTACTATCAATGCCAGCAAAGTAACTGCTGCTTTCTGAAATAAAAAATCAGTAAGTAATGCAAAGACCAGGAGTTGAGACCTGCACAGTCTGCTTGCTCACCATTTTAATCCATGGCATCAATATAACTCTAACAAAACTGAGACCTATATATGATGTAACCTGGTAGACCTTTGTGTATCACCTTTTGAATCTCCATGAAAACTACTGTCCAGGGATGCCATTTTGCTTTGGCCGTTTGGTCCAAAGCCTGCAAATGCAGGGACTACACCTCAAATCGTGTAATTGATCAGCCAGCAAACATGAGAAGAGACTGAGCTTTATAACTGGATTAGAGAAGGCCATGTTTTTCCACCGTGTGGTCTAAGGAACCTTTAGAGAAACTTCAGAGAGCGAAATGCACTCATGATCTGGTAACACACACAAAGCACAGTAGTGATATGCAGCATCTATTGAATATATGATGAAATATTCTGGTGCCCCAAAGCTACTACCACCCAAAGTCAGGCCAATACCACTTTTGTTTCTCTTTCTGTTTTATCAAGGTCTGGCTCAGACTTGTGCTGATGTAAATCAGACCTCCCTTGAAATCACTGGACTGAACTGATGCAACAGTTGAGATGTGACACAGTCATGTGTAACTTTGTATCTTAGAGAAACAAAAGCTCAAAACCCCCCAATTAGTTTTATATAATTTTTTTAAAGGACGATGGTCTGGACACAATAGATGGGAAAAAAGCAGGACAACTGAAGGGATGTTATGTTTGCCTTGAGGCTGAAAACTGGGGGTTGGGGGCTGCATTTTTAAAGGTATTATCTTAGTTTGTAAAAACATTGCCTAAACCCATCTCTAAAACCTCAGTACCAAGAGCACAGCTTTCATTAGTAACTCTTCAAGAATAAAAATGTGACTTCAGCACTTCTGAGTTATTCTTAACATATGAGCCATTTTCTGGAGAATCCAAACCTTTGATCAACTTTATGAGAAATACCTGTGACAGAAAGAAAACATTTAATGAGCCAGAGATGTCAATTATGAGCTCTCAAGCAATTTTATACCCTATATAATGCATATAAACCAATATAGTTTAAAGCATATTTTATAATTCTATAAATGTCTAAACTATCCCTTTTAATATTTCAACTTTTTTTTTTCATTTATTTGTTTCAAAGCATGAAAGATAAACCTTTTTCACATGTTCATGGTCTTTCATAACATAAGGCAAAACAAATTTGGAACAAACCAGGAGAACTGCACAGAGACTGTAAATTTCAAACAAATGAAACACTTCTGCATTTTTTATTTTAATCAAAATTTGTTCAGATGGATAAGGGGCTGATGTTGATTTTGTGCTTTTTATGATTTACTTCTTTTTAATATTATTCTTTTCTAACCATTATTCTCCAGGACTCAACCCTGAATTACCAAAGTTAAGGAGAAACCACTGACTTCAGAAAAAACATGTTCATTGCTCAACATCTTTGAGAGATGACTTTAGACATCTTGATTGATTGTTGATGTCTATTTTTAGATGTCTTACAGTGCCTTGGTTTTTAGTGAATGCTGAATTCCAGTCTCCTGAACTGCACAACCATTATGCGACTTGAAGACAGACGTTCCAAACATCTCTTTGCTTTGGTAAATCTTGCTCTTGAGACCTGGAGTTTTGCAAAGCTGTCCACCAGAATACTAAGAACTTCTGATCATCAGTATAATAAGGAATGATAAAAGAATCCTACTTTAGCCATTCAAAATCCATGTAGACCAAATTCTACCTCTTACCATCATCACTACACTTTGACTGAGAAAGAAGATGATGTTTCCCTTTTACAGCTAGACAAATGCCCTGGAGGCAAAATATTAAAACTTCTGATTGAACTTAGGTGTTCAACCAACAGACAGGCTAAATCCAGCTTCTTTTAAAGGGCTTTCACTCCTTCACAGTCTCTGGGCCTATCTGTAATACCTTATGCTTCCATTTTGTGAGGTTTCTTGCAAAACACATTAGCCTCAGTAAGAAATCTTCAATTCCCACGGAGAATTACATTTCAAAATGATGCTCCACACTAGTAAGTAATATTTTTCATGGGCTTCCACATATGGCAATATTTATCTTCAAAGTTTTCCTCTTTGGCTCGTAGGCTGGTTTGCAAACCAGATGGTCTTGTGTGGCCTAATTGTAAGATGATTTGTTGTGTGATTCAGTAGCATTGTTTATTTGTACAGTGGTTTGATGGAATTTGTAAACTGCATAATATTGTTTTACTGTGTTTTCTTTTATGACAGAGCCACATCTTGCTCTGGTATTTGTGGCGGCGATTATAATTAAATGTAGTTCTCAAGATTCTTTGATCTCTGCTTGCTTTCTGCGTTAAACTAGTAACATAAAAACAGTATTTCTCATTTAAGCACGGAACCAGTGCTGGATTTGAAGGCTGAGTGAATACACCAAATTTTATCTTAAAAGAACCAAAAATACACTAATCAAACAAATAAGATACTAATCGAATGCTGGAAATTCTATGGCTTTTCTGTAGTGTCAACTTTGCGATTTACTTGGAGCTAATCATAGAATCACAGAATAGTCTGGGTTGGCAGGGGCTTTAAAGACCGTCTAGTTCCAACTCTCCCACTCAGGCCAGGGATGCCACCCACTAGATCAGGTTGCCTTGGGCCCCATCCAACCTGTCCTTGAACACCTTCAGAGATGTCCCCCTTTCAACAAGCCTCTTTCACTACGGGTTCTGCAGAGATGTCTCCTGTGCTTTTTTGAGACAAGAGTAGCTTTGCCCTGCTTGGTCACTGCATATGGCTACTTGTATTCATGTGAGTATTCCTTAGCTGTGAATATATTCAGGCTTTCAAGTCTGTAAACAGATCTAAGAGCTTTCTGGCCTTGCTGCTCTTGTTTTTATCATGAAAGGTACTTTCAGTGGCCTGTTTGGTTTCTGGTAGGCAGACTTGTGGAGGGGTGGCTGTGACTGGGAACTCAAAAAATTCTTTGGAGAACGGGCTCCAAGCTTAGGATATCGGGAGGCTTCTTTCACTTTGAGAAACCCAGCTGCAAGCCAGCCCACTTTACTCAAAGTCACATGTATGTCTTCTAGCTATCAATGGTCTATATAGGAAACTGATGGACAAACTTCAATGCTGTACACTGTTTCAAGGGGTGTCAACATCAGATACAAGAAAATCAACACCATGTGCTCATGGCATTAATACAGCCAAACCTTGGAAGATGGGCTGCAGAATGACAAGATATGAGAATCAGATTTGTCCTTTAGCCTCTGGAAACAGTTCCTTAAAAAAAATTGAAAATTTTTGGTATGGATTAGGAATAATTTTAGTACAAAGATGGTGAGTGTGTAATCTCTGGTCAGTAATTTACAACAGATTTGGAATAAATCAGAAGAACCACAGTCTACTAAACAAATCTTGTAATTATTCCAGCAGGAAATATGGGTGCAATGATGATTCACACAGAAAGTGTCTATTTGACCTTTATTTTTCATTTGGACATTTGCTACTTTTCATCCCTTTATACAAACACGTTCTGTGGCAGATTACTCTTGAAAAGATTTCAAAGAAATAAATCAAGATTCAGAGACAGGCACATACCACCAAGTAACCCAAGTGCATGAGGAAGCTGAAACTAGACTGTGATGAAGCTACTCCCACGCAGTGCCTGGCCAGCCTAGGGATGTGTCATCAGTTTTTGTAGGGCCTTGAAAGAGATAGTCACTGATTTTGCACTTTCCTAAACAGGTCTTTGTTTGGTATAAAACCATCTCCTTCTGCCTTTTTATCTCTGGAGATGCAGCTTACAATTCTTGTTCTTTGTGGTCATTTTTTGCTGAATGAGATTCCTCCATGCTTACATTTTCTCTTAGGTCAGACAGTGGTTGAACATCGTGTCTGAACACAGTTTGTCTTCTTCTGTGATCTACCTTATCTCAAAGGGCCATCATAACTTTATTCTCTTGTCAAATTGCCACTACTCAGCAGTGAATAAAGGTCCAATTGCAAGTAACAACTGCAGCTAAAAACTCCTTTAAGAGGCATCTGACATCCCTTCCCATTACCTGGTGGAGAGTATATTTTTTTTTTTATTTCTGGAAAGAATATTGTCAAGGCTGAAAACAGTTTAGATGACTAGCTACGTCTTTTTCCTCAGATTTTTTTTTCTCAACAAGAACCTAAAATCCTGACATTTTCATTCTTAAGTACCAAAGAAGGAAGATAATGACTGATTCACTTGTAAGACTTGTTGCTGTATGTCAGAGGTGTGAGGGAAAGGCCATTCCTCTGAAAAGAGCATATTCTCCATTGAACAGCTACTAAGAGCACAACTTCACTCAGTGCTCTGCTTTGGCAATTCTGCAGACTCAAGTAGATGTTGCCATGTTTATTCAACACAGCTCATGGTTTCATTATTTCTTTACGGTCAGGAACATTGGGAACTCACTTTCATGTTTGAAATGAAAACTGATACACTAATCTGACTATGACCCCATATGTGAACGACTGAATTCAGCTCTCAAGCTGAGTTATGGGTGTACAGCCTTTCTGATTGGAAAGTATAAGGCAAATATACTTACCTGTTCTTTCAGAAGTCAAAGATATCTCAACAAAGTCTGATAAAACTTTGTAGACAAATTTATCTCTGGGTTGAATTCCAATATCAAAAGTTCAGACTGAGAACTACTTGAGAACACTATAAGCAACTATGGAAAGGATAGTTTTACCAAGCTTTAGTTATATATTACACACATGCAGTAAATACAGCACAAGAACTGAATCCAGCCTTAAAGAATATTATTTTCAATACTGTTGGATGAGATAAAAATGGCAGCAACACCTTGTAAAATCTACCTATTTAAATGATAATAAGATCAATTTCTGTCTCCAGAATATTGTCATATTCATCATCTTCCTAGATTTCAAATGTAAGCTCCAATATGCAATAGAAATGCCTTCTTGCAGGCTACCGTGGTAATCAGTGTTCAAATACTTTACAAACACACATGCTTTGTGTGAAGGCTCTAGTAGAATGGTAAACTGAGCCTGACTGTTCCTAGACAAATGACTTTAGAGTCTGGGCTGTCCCCTGTTGAAATAGTTGTGCTGGAGTAAAACTGAAGTAAAAGAGCTGGGAATAAGACCAGTCAGTTCAACTCAGTTGCCTCCCAAAGTAATTTCCTGCATCCAGCAACACAAGTTACAAACCCAAACTGCTATCACTGGAGTAACCCAGAAGTGAAAGAGTCTCTGAAATTTCCTTTTTTCCTCCCAGGGGCCATACAGTAAGACTGCTAAGAATATAAGCAGTGAAACTATCCAGAAAGTGCAAAGATACTTAGCAAATAGAAGGAGAGGTTTACAAATACAGCAAGAAAACTATATAAGCATTGCAGCCCGATGCAAATTTTAAAGAGGCCTTTAAGTTTATATACACCACTTTAACCTATATATCCACAGAAATGAATCAAGCATGACTTGATTCTTTCCTTTTTCAGTATGTACATTCTTGCTTGCAAGTGTGTAGATGGGGTTTTCCTATCTGCAATTCATGACACATATTTTTGCATAAACATATTCATCAGCTTCTGAAGATAAATTTCCCCCAGCACGGGCAAGAGTCACTGATTCCTCCTGCACTGCTTACAGCAGGGGAGGAGGTCTGATCAGTGGGATAGTTGTTTGAATGAGTCCATGAGGATCTTGCAGAGATCAAGACAGAATATTTTTGCATTTACATGTATAGCCCACTGTTGAGAGTGCATTTGAGGTCCTGCTTTGTGCACCGCCTGCAGAGCATCTGGTGTGTTACAGCGCTGATTTAAGGGACCAGGAACTAGAGAAACCCGGGAGTTTAATGCTTGAGACCTCTCCCTCAGTCCTTGGGATACTCGCTGAGATTTCATATACTTGATAAACACCATCTGTTACCACAAAGCAGTGGAGGAACTTTTAACATTAAAATAAGAGGTAGAGGCCAGGAGAGCAGTTAGGGGTGCTTAGCTACAGGAAAAGTTAATTAAGGTCTTGTTAGCAGCTCATTTAAATTATGTCTTCTGACTGATAACGATCTCAAAATGTATCAGTGACTTTCAGTTATTCCTAGGTAAATTCCTACCTCCCTAAAGACGCCCCTTTGCTCAAACCATGAGAAATGGGAATGGCCCTCTGTGCTATGGAAGCAGTCCAAAGCAAAAAGTACAGCAAAAACTAGTACAGTTTTCTTATGTAGGGCCTATACTTATGCTGACAGAAACCTTCTGTTGTGCTCATCTTTCCTTCTCCGCTTTCTGTGACCCAACTTTGTACATCAGCTGGCTGTATTTGACAAAATCTGCAGTGATTCACCTCCGATCTTATCCATCATAGCTGCATATGAAAAAAGTCAGTTCACATGCTTTTTGACAGCCTTATAGTTTTGGGGTTTTTTGTTTGTTTGGTTGGTTGGTTTTTTTTGGTTTTTTGTTGTTGTTGTTGTTGTTTTTTAATTAAGTGTTTCACAGAAAAGGCAAGGAAACAATATATTTCAGAGTATCTCTGAAGTATCTCAGAATCCATCTTTCCCTCCCAACTGTTCACGAATTGATCCAGACCACCTCTTTGAGAACAGGTTACACACTGCAGAGGAATGCATAACTTGCCCATGAACTGCTGCATATTTTGTCTTGTGTATTTACATTTTTCCAAAGGGGAAAAAAAAAAAAAAAGCAGTTTTTTCCGGATAAAGATATTTTCTGCTTTTGATGGATGAAATTAGTCTGCATATCCTTGGAGACTGCCAACAAGTTTACACTAGGAACTGGAAAGAAGCCATCAATTCGTTTCACGTGGGTTCCATTAGAGACAAAAACCCATCACATAGTCCCACAACGCTGGTCTTTTAATCACTGAAGAATGAGGTGACCCATAACATTACCGATTCTCTGGGAAGCACCTTGATGTGTAGGGACATTTTGACTGTTTCCAACTGTCATCTCTGTAAATGGCAATCAGATCTATGTGTCTTTGTGCTTGGGGGAAAAAAACCACCCTAGACTATTCTGTGAGACTTGCATCTGGCATGCTTAGAGCTATTCAAGTGCAAGAACTTTTGACATCTTAAGCTAAAAGCCCTACACACCCCAGCAACAAATTTGGTGATTACAGTTTGATTATATACCAGTTGCAGGGATTGGACCTTTTTGAATTTTCTAAAAGTGTCTCAGGTTTGAACACTACAACAGAGCCTCAATGACTTGATTCTGACTTTAATAAAATGTGTATTCTCATGTCAACATTTTGGTTTCATTCATCTCTAACTAGCTGGATCACTTAGTATGTAAAAGCTCCTTCCTCAGACTCATGGTGTACTTCACTGAACAAAAGAGACTGGTCCCATTTGCCCTTTGTATCATCCTTGTTCCCTTTCTTGTGGTAAATATTTTTGGAATGAGTTGTATGGATCATTAAATCAGGACCTGCCTGTAGTATGTGCAAACAGTGCTGAGACCCGAAGATCAGTGATTACTGACCCTTCCTCCTGCCATCATCTTGGTTTGGCACTAAAACCCCCCATTCAGAGGAATTATTTATTTCTTGGACCACCATATGTTTTAAGAAAGGTTTATACCCCAGAGGTTCTGTATTAGATTCCAGCAGGTTACTTCATTAAATGAGCATATCAAATTTGATTAGAAGTTCTCATCAGCTTTCTGTTCTGTTTAATTTTATTTTTATACAGATGAAGAAATTACTGCTACACCCATACCCACTGACAAGCCAACTACATTACTTCACATCTACTTTATAACCACATATAATTACATAACCTCTTGGTTTATTTTCTTCCAGAACTCATGGCTCCTCATAGAATCTGTTCCGTCTGATCTAAGAGGCAGATTTTGGCCTAAAAATTGGGTTTCAAGACTTTTACATGGTTTGGGTTTTTTCCTGTATTCCACATCTATTAACCACAATTTGATTCAAGCAGAGTAAGGGCTTCAGTGATACAGGATGGAGAGGCTGTGTTAACTAAAGAAAAAGACAAGCCCAGCATCAAAATACTCTGCCTAAGTCCCATTATCATGGGAGAGCTTCCATCTTTTCAGCCCCACACTATAAAATTTCTCTTAGCACACTATTTCCTCCACTTTTTTCCTCTTTAGTTACAAGCACCATGACCACTTTCCCATCTAAAATTTCCAATCAGCATTCCTCCTCAAACTCTCCTGTTCTTCACTGATTTCACAAATACAGCAGACAGGGCTGCAAAATATTCTCACCTCAAGGCAGTGTAAGGACTTTCCCAGATAACAATGAGGCTGGCAGATTACATTCATGTCAAAGCACATAGCCATGTAACTAAAAGTAGATAGAATAAAAGTTGGTATCTAGAAATTTTTGCAGGACTGTAGTTTTATGCCTGTATAAACTCACTGAAATCAATTAAGGCAGATCAATATAAGGCTGTGGTGAAATCATCCCTAAAATTGTTTTTAATGCTCGTCCCAAGTTGCATTCTTAAACATATTGACAGAAGACCACAGAGTCTATTTGTTATAATTAATCACAATAACCCTAAACAATATGACATATTCTTTCATTCATGCCAAGAAATGCTGTGCACTCCTTAGATGCCAGAAAAGGCACCAGGAAGAGCAGTTCCTGGTCTCCTCATCAGCCTCTGGTCTGGAAGCATTTTCATATTTTATCAACTTTAAAAGTAATGATTCAATACTACAGTCCTTCCTCCAATCAGTTTTACTTATTTAAGTGACTAGAGCCTGATAAAGAAAAGCTGCAATACCAGGCTTCTTAATTCCTATTTGCTTAGATAATACAATTGCATATTGCAGAGTGCATGGAGAAGGACTTACAACAAACTAGAGAATCCTATTTTCTGTCAAAAAAAACCACTTCCATGTGTCTACATGGTTGCTGATGGCAAATTGAAGCAACTGAGGCAGTTGAGAACCAACTTTTTTGGTGCTCTTTTAGCCCATGACAGAAACAGTGGTTGGGTTGGAACATTACTGTTTGTAGATTCATGGGGTTGGGCAGGGAGGGGTCTGTGAGGTCTCCAGCCCAACCTCCTGCTCAGACCAGGCAGAGTTGGAGCAGGCTGCCTGGAACCTTGCCCAGACAGTTTTGAGCATCTCCAAGGATGCAGAAGTCATGCCCTCTCTGGGCAACCCATTCCACACCTTGGCCACCTCCACTGAAAAAATATTTTCCTTTCATGAAGCCAAAATTTGCCATGTTCCAACTTGTGTCTGTTGCCTCTCCTTTAATACCCCATTTCATCCCACTGTGGACTATTTTGCACAACCTACAAACCCAACAATTTGTTTCACTGTACTTTCCTGTGGGATGCAGTGTTGTGGGATCGCTTGGTGTACAGGTATCACAAAACAGATCACCTTCCCACCTCCCACAGCACTACAGGAACGAGGAAGAAACTACTTTTGATATCCTATATCAAAGAGGAAAGCCTCTAAAACTGTTGCCAGCCATAACAGGCCTCCCAGGGTATGGTTCTAGTGGAGGACCAGGCACAGCAGGGCTGTGCAGTAACACAGCTCCTACCCAGGGCGGTACCTGTCCTGTACACACAAGGGACAGCACTGCTGCTCAGAGCACTTGACCAGCAGCCACTTCTTGTCTATACACCAAGACATAGACCACGGAGCCTGAGGGAAGAGCAATCCTCACAGCAGATGTGATTCACGTTCAAGATGGCTGTTCTTCACCTCAGCCTATGCTGGACCATGTCAAGGTCACACACACACAAAACTCCCCCCCCATATCAGGTGTTGCAGGGATTAAGCTGAGCCAGAGCTGATGAATCGCCTGTGCCAGAAGAACACTGCCATACGAAAGCAACACAAGCATATAATTGAAATAATTTATTTACCACTAGAGCACCACAAAACCAGACATACAATGTGTTAAAATACAGAGTAATCGATCACCAAAGTACAACACAGCTGTCCTTTAAGTTTCTTTTTTCTTTTTTTTTTTCTCCTTTAAACCATGCCAACCATACAATTATAACACAGAAGAAATGCTGTCCTACCCCACCCAGCTAAGTGCTATGATTCCCTCTCAGCCCCAGTCAGCCCCTTGGGGCTGATCTTTCAAGATGCTGACCATTTCTCATCAGTTCTCAGGGACTCTGCTCAGACACTGGCAATTACCTTGCCATGATAAGGCCATAGCAAAGTCCTTGAGCTGTTGCAGATCCATCTAAAGATCATTGCAGGAGTATTTACATCGGACCTGAGTGGTGCTTAGGACTCACATTACCCCACTCTGTAGAGGGGAATTTCATTCATGAGTTCTGCACATTGTAGGATCAGGCCCAACACCCTTGGTAATTAAAAGGAAAATACATGCCTAATGAACAAAAAAGTGAAAAAAAAAAAAAAAGTAGGAGCTTTATAATAGAGAATTTCAAATACAATCAGTGCATTTTGAGGAACAAAAAAAGAAAAAAAATATTCAACCTTGGGGCAATGACATACAGAAATAGTGTTTTATACCTAAATTTAGAGAAAAACTCCAAATCAAAATTTTCAGCTGCATCCAGCTCATAGTGAGTATAGTTGGACAACTATGCTATCTCCTATTCCGCATTTTCAAAACTGCTTTTGAGCTGCATTCCCACAGCAGAGAACTGCAAAATCATTTTTTAAGTTTTGTTAAATGTTCATCCTTGTCTTCTTTCCTGTCCAACAAAAATACAGTTCTCATACTGAACCTGATAAAACTAATTTTGCTGCCATACACAGCAAAATCCAGAGTATGTATTACCCTGAGGAGTTTCATTGAGTTCAGTGCATCTTCTCACTGGAGTTAGTCTGGCTCAAGCAAGTAAGTGTTAGCAGGACAGATTTTTTTCACTTGTTCATCTCAACTCACTAAATAAATCAGAAGTCTAACGTACCTCCTCCTCTGCACTGAGTCAATGGGTGGCATTAAATCATCTCTGGGGCTATGTTTCCACCTAGGCAATAAGCACGGGCTCTACAGAAGTCCTGAGGAGCGGCACATGCAAGCCACCATGGTACTTCAGTTTCGCGTCAGTGTTCTGCTGAAGCCAAAGAAATTGCACTTCTTAAAACTGGAGCGGACAACATCAAGCTCAGGAGTGTCCTCCCAACACTGCTCAGGACAACGACAGAAAATGTCCTTCTCATCCAAGTCGTATGCTTGCATTGCAGTTTTCCAGCTTTTGTGTGCAAAAGCATTCATCACGTGAAATGAAATGATTATGCCTTCTTCATGATTCTTTTTTTTTTTGCCGATTTAGGTTGGGGCTTTTTAAAAATGTGACGTGATTATTTTTTTTTTTTAACTCCCTCTACAATATTAAAACACGTAATAACAACAAAAATCTTAGGATGCCCATGTTGCTTTTTCCTTTTGTTTTGTTTTGGGTTTTTTTAAGAAGTTTTAACATGAACTCAATTGAAAAAAAAGATCAGCAAGCTTGCAAAAATCAAGGGTCTGATCCTGTAAATCCTTTACACACATACCAACAGCCTAAAGGGACTGCTGTGCCAACTGCAGAAGTTAAAGACAACCCTCTGTTACCCACAGAAAGAGTAGGACCAGTCCCATAGACCAAGTCCCCACTGCAGGCCAGGCCGATACACGGCCCCTGACTGCGCTTCGATCTCGAACATCGCCGTGGCAGACCCTTCCTACCAGCCTTCTGCACAGTGGTGAATGTCATTCTCTGCAAGGGTTTGCCTCGCCTCAGCCAGGCTGGGACATCTCTTCTTTTGACACCTCGCTCCCTGCCCATCTGTTTGAATGCCGAATGAAGACTGAAAGGCCTAGAAATCCGAACCGCATCGCGATTCAAGTGTTATGAACAGGGACAACTGAAGAGGGAGGGGAGAAGGGGGGGGAGAGATTGCTTTAATCTATCCTTTTTGTAAAACAGAAAAACAAATGGGAGTCAGGTAGCTTATGTCATAATGATGAACAATATACAAAGCACATGTATAGTAATTATTATAAAACATGTATTTGTAGTGCAAGTCAAAATATAGGGACTCTACTCATACTGGCCAGCTAGAGGGAAACACATGATTCTGAGTGATCAAAAAGAGCCCCAAATTCAAATTCAAAGTCATGAGAGCTGACAGTATTACAGAGTACAAAAATATGGTGAAAATTTACACATTACACATAAAGTACGTAATTTTTTAATAGTTTACAAATAGAGATCTACAGATATGTTTCCAATTAAGCTGGCTTTTACTACCCACCTATTGTAATACTCTAGGTATGGTTACATATACCAAAAGAACAAAAAAAATCCCATAGCATAGCTATACAGCAACATATTAAGGTCTGAAGATTAGACCAGTACATGTTAAATATTTCACTGGTTTACTAAACTGACATTTTAAATCATTTACAGTAAAAAAAAAAATCTTATAGACTTGTCTTTGAGACTGAAACAGAGTGTCCTTTATTAGTAAATTATTCAGTATTTAAAACAAGGGTTTGAGACCTTACAAGAAGTCTCTCTAGGCAGCTGGCACAAAAAATAAGGTATTTTAAACGCAGAGTTTGTCAATAATGTAATAACTGATTTCTATTTTTATCAAACTAAACTAACCATTACTCTTCTGATTCTTTTGAGCTTGTGTTCCTTTAGGCTTTATATGTATTTCTGGAAGCTTATTTGGTCTCCACTTTGTCCACATTGGCTGGTTTTCTTTTTTCCAATGGCGATACGGAAACGTTCATTTGATAGTTTGTACACACAAATAAATAATGCACTGTTAACTCTACAACTAAGAGGAATGGGTAGGATGCCTATTGCATAACAATACAGAGAGATCAAGTAAGGCACGGGACAGATACAGCAACTCCACTTCATGGGATTTTCCTGTTTTTTTCCTTTCACATAGTAACACTAACAAATTTCTTCCAGTGTTTATTTTTTAAAAGGTTTCCTTTTTCTTTAACTTTGCTTCTTGTCTATCTCACACTATGTGTAGGTGAAATGTAGGAAAAAAGCCTTCAATGTTTTGCTTCAGATGCCAGTTTAAAATAAAAATAAAAAAAAAAAAAAA